>NW_019272041.1:2937403-2945202 GCF_002738345.1 Cucurbita maxima
AAAAAAAAAAAAAAAAAAGAAAATGATCGAGCTAGAGACAAAATAAGTCAGTGCACGAGCCAGAGACAAATAGGGTGAAAATTATTTATTAAAATAGGTGTAGAGGTAGAAATTTTATTTTGGCCCTACACTTTTCAGAATTATACAATTAGTTTTTTTTTTTTTTTCACTATTTAATTATTATATATTATTATGTTCTAATAATAATTTCTATTATTTAATTTTTAGGATATCTCTTCACCTACCAAAGTGATTTTAAAATAGGAAAAATAAACTTTTTCTTTTTTAACACGTGTCTCCTCATTATTTAAAAATAGATATTATTAATAATGTCAGTTGTAATATGATATGCATTAAATTT
The DNA here is from genome assembly GCF_002738345.1 of Cucurbita maxima. Lineage (NCBI taxonomy): Eukaryota > Viridiplantae > Streptophyta > Magnoliopsida > Cucurbitales > Cucurbitaceae > Cucurbita > Cucurbita maxima. Next base: position 2,937,765 of record NW_019272041.1, read on the forward strand.
ATTATAAGTAATTAAACCATTGATTGGCTTCCATCAAACGTTTCTTATAATATTAATAGAAACATATCGTCCTATATAGTTTGATAATAATCAATTTATAATATTAAATTATGGAGTTCACGTTGATAAAAACTCCGTCAATTCTCGTATTGAATGTTAATTAAAATTTATATCTTATAAAATTCTAAAATTTTAATTTCATTTCATTTCATTTAAATTAATAAAGTTTCTAAAATGTAAATTAAATAATGACCAGTTAGTTTTCAATGAAACAACGAAGGTTAAAGAGTAGGTAAGGTTAGAATCGTAATTATGAATTTATGAAGTTCGCAAGCCGAACAATTCTCCTTTGCTTAAATCGATTGTTAATTGAGCGGCAAAAGATGGCGCCAATAGTGAGAGGGGGAGAGAGAGAGCGATTTGACTACTCCTCGAAAATCTCAATCTTCCGGTCGTTAAGCGGCTGAACTGGCCGGACGTTGTTCTTGTAGACCGGAGCCAATGGCAACTTTAGTGCTTCTATCTGCTCCTTCGAAATCGTCTTTGCCTGCGAGGTAATATTTACAATGTTATAAGCCGTAAACTAGCTGCGTTCTTGTTCTGGTGTGTGAGGAGTTTGAGTAATCGAGTTTAGATCTGGATTTACCGTGCCGAGAATGCTCCACATGACGTTCTCGGTGCAGGGAGGAGTGGTGAGAGAGCCGGTGTATCTGTAATATTTGTTCTTCCTCACGAGCTTTGGTTCTAGGTCTCCGAGTGCAACGTAAACCTCTTCGTTGGTGCCGGTTCCATTCGCTAACGCCGCCAATTTGTCTTGTACCTGCAATTTCGCCGGGCGATTTTACGGTGCCGTGATTGTGATTTTGTAAATTTGTATTTAGTTTTTTTTTTTTCCTTTTGTAAATGTGTGTTCTGCGAGGATGAAATTGAGTTATTGATAGATGTACCTGATTGAGCAGGGGATCGGGATCGCCGTATTGGAGGAGGATTCCTATGACTGAGAGGCTGCCGTCGTCTGCTTGATGGAGTAGATGAAGTTCGGCTGCAAATCTGTTCGAATTGGAAAGTTCGGAGGTCAGTTGAAATCCAAAACTCCAAAAAAATTATCTAACGGATGAATTTGCTTATATTCATGAGGAAATTCATTGATTCAACTCTGCTCGCTTAACTAATTGTAAGGTTTTAACCTCAGTTTTAGTCTCTAATGTATTCACATTTTAAAACTATTGTTTAAGATTTCCGTGTGTCCAAACATGAAAATCAAATAATAATCTAATAAAAAAATTAGGAATCATCTGAGAATTATCTAAAAGATGAGGGAGTTGGATATTTAGTCCAGAATTTATTTTCAAATCTGTTGCAAGTTTGAGGAAAAAAAAAAATCTAGGTTGGGCAGTCTGATAACTTGGTGGGCTTGGGCCTATAATGGGCCAGCCCAAAGAGAGAAAAGAGGAGAGAGAGAGAGAGAGAGAAAGATGGGTAAACTCACTGCTGGCCGTTGAGGCGGTGCTCCGATGGAGAATGCCAATGCATTTGTTGGAGGGTGTAGCTTTTACCATTTATGACAGCCATTCCACCTGAACCATTCTCAAAACGCACCTAACATTTGTTTCTGAATTTTAGTTTTTTTTTAAAAAAAGAGAAAAAGAAGCATGAAACCTTCTGGTACTTGAAAAACTAGAGAGCTAAAATGTTTAAATAGGTTAAGAAAGGGCAAACCCCAATGTTAAATCCATTGTTGATGAGTGTAGCATTAGCAGCGGTATATCTTTTGACTAGTGTCTGATGATAATTGCTAGTCGCAGTGAGGTTCGTCACAATGTCTATTGGCGACTGCGATTTTCCATTGGAGCAAGCTGCATAACTTGGACACAGACTTCCCCAATTTTCAGGTCCTTGCGGGCCCATATAAGTAAATGGAGTGGATTGATCTGTCCACCCCAAAAAAAAGAAGGGGAAAAAAAATACAGTTTAGAAGAACCATTTCTGGAATAAAAGGATAGAAATTCCTTCCTTCTGAACCCATTTCCCCAGAAAAACAAACAAACAAACAAACCCATAGTGTTTTCTTTTTCTAGAACAGTTGAAGAGAAGAGAAAATGAAATGGAAAAATTGAGGCTTACGTTCATCGGCTTGCACGAAAACAACAATAAGCAAAAGAGAGAACACAAAAAAAGAGAGGAGAGGGGCCATTGGTGCCAACTCTTAGTGCGGCCTCTCTCCCTCTGACAATAGACAAATACAGTGGTGTTTATATGCATAACAAATTCACCTTTATAAGGCGAATTATGGGGCCATCATGTGGTGGCGGTAATACCTCCTTCTCTCTCTTCCTCATAGAGAATGAGAGAGACAACGAAGGGTGCCTAAATTTAGAGAAACTTCTTAAAAAACCTTAAAATTTAAGTGGCTTGTTTTTTGAGCGAATATTTTGGTCACCTTGGCTTTACATGTTTTTTGTAGTTTCTTATGTTCTGTAATTACTTTATTCACCCTCTATTGCGTCTTTGTTTTTAGCCTAATGAAAGTTTTCAGTCCACAAGTTTATTTCTTACTTACTCTCTGTTAAAAGAATGGGAATGATTAAAGATTTGTGATTCCATTTCACATGTCACATGTCAAAGCTTGGAGTTTGGTATATAAATTTTGTGCCTAAGACCCCCTAGATGCATTACCTTCACCGGACATTCAAGGGTTTAAATTTTGATGCTATTATGATGATGGTGGTGGAAGAAAAAACCAAAATGAAAACAAATATATGAACCTTTATCTTAAAAAATCTTTGACTCATTATGTTATCAATTGCGTTATAATTAGGATTGAATTCTATGATTGAATTGCCATTATTTTGGATTTGTTATATCATTATGTTATCAATTGCCTTATATATAATTAGGGTAGGATTTTATGATTGAACTGCCATTATTGTGGATTGGCCATACCATTTTGAGGTTGAGCTTGAGGGCTTTTAAACTCATAGATTAGGGTTGGATTTTGGAGTTTTGATGGGTAGGATTATTCATTTTCTGAATAGAAATTAGAATTCATGTTTTTTTTAGTAGGCGTTGACATGTTTGCAATGTATTGGCTTATGCGTTTCTATATTTGTAATCTTTTAGTGATTTTTTTAAAATTAGTATTAGGTTAATTTTCTTTATTTAAGTTTACAGTTAGGTTAATTAAGTACCATGAAAAATAATTTATAATTTTGGTACAAAGGAATTCATCTTTTTAATATGATTATTAGTCTTCAAAGATGACATTAATTTATTAATACTAAAAAAAAAAAAGGGGAAAAGGAATGACTTCCTTTCCCTTTCACTTTGAGAAACTTTATGCTTAATGATTTAATGTTTAAAAATGACCGAAAAAAGAATTTAAAAGTTAATTAGGTTTTTCCTTTGATTTAATGTTTTACATCAAAGAATGGTGTTCATGTGTAATTGTGTAATTGTTGCATTGCATTATTGTTTGTGGAGCCTCTTTTACTGGATTTTATCTAGAAATATATTTTTTTTCCTCATTTGTTATCATCCATCAATACTAAAAAGCATACACCATTATTTCTCCTTCTTTTATTACAAACCAAATTTGTTTTCGATCATTTTTTTTTTTTACAATTCTCAAGTTTCTTTCTGCATTTCGGAAAAGAAATCATAATTCTTAGTATTATTGTTATCTATTAATCAAGCCTCATGGTTATGATTTTCAAGAAATAACTTGCAGAAAATACTTCTTTTTGTATCATTGTTTTTGGAACCTTCTTGAAATCTAAGAATAATTCTTTGAAGCGATACTCTCCTTTTGTTTTTGTTTTACATAACATAAATATTTTAGTTTTCTAATTACTATATGTTTGATTACATTTTTTTCAAACCAAATTTCAGTTTCTTGTTTTTCATTCTCATTTTTAGTTATCCAAAAGTATCGAGAAGAGCATTATGTTATCAATTTTACTTGCAAAATTCATTATATATATATATATATATATATTAAAATATGTTGTCTCAAAACATTATTAGAGAGAGAGAGAGAGAGAGCGCTTCAAGCCTTCAGCACAACCGTAGGTTGAAGTACAATGAATAATAGGGAGTATCCTCTCAAAACGTAAAGAATGGAAAATCACTACTAAAAAGAGGAAATAAAAGAAGAAACCTCAACAACTCAACAGCCCAGAGATAGAAAGCATCCAAGAAGAAGAATGAGAGAAAGAACAAAAAGAAAAAGAAAAAAAAAAAAAAAAAAAAAAAAAAAAAAAAGAGGAAAAACTTGATAATTTCTATGATCCAATTCCTTCCATTTGTCCAGGGTTTACTGGTTAGGGACAAATGTGGACGCAAAATTTTCAAAACTTCAGCAAACAATCAATTTCTCCCTTTTGAGATTAGTCAGAACTGCCTTTCATGGCCACCCCAAACCCACAACAGCCAACCAGAAGATATCTATAATAAACTAAAGCCACCCAAAGGGCATCATCAGAAGGCACCCCCACAAGAGATTAAGAAGTTAAAAATCATATTCAAGAGCAATTGCCTGCTGCTTTATCTTTCATTACAGATGAGTGATGAGATGCCCTGCTTTTCCTTTTGAAAATAAAACTGATCTTCCTCTCCAAATTTAAACCTCAAAGACCAAACAAGTCATTTATGGAACTCGAAAGATAAAAAAGAAATTAAATTCAAATCTCAAAAACCAAAATTATTGGCTTTGAAAACTCAAAAGAAATTATAGAGCCAAAAAATATAAACAACCATTGTTGCAAAATAATTGATGGATTTTCTTTAAAAAAAAAAAACCACAAACAAAATGTATGAAACACTAAACAGACCTTAAAATGGTTCATAAGACAGAAAGTTGAATGCTACCTTAATATAAACAACCAGCATGCATATGAACATTTAGACAATATCATTGACGGATATTGTTGCAAAATGCTACAGAAAGTTGCAAAATCATTGACGGATTTTCTTCTATCAGCATGCATATGAAATATTTAGAAAATATTCAACCTGGTTTTCAGTTTTTATCGCAAGCAATCACGAGATGAATGAGTTTAAGTTGGAGATCTTAAGCAAATAGGGCGAAAACTATACATGTGAATATGAACAGTAACAGTCGACATAGAAAACAGAGTATTCAGCATGATCTCGAGTGAGGAAATATCAAAGAATATTCACCTACAAGTGAACTTGAAAGTTCGGGATTCATATGGCTGATCTCAAGAAGGCCTCAATGAACAGTCTTAATGTGAAGTGGGGTGGAAGAATTCCATTAGAGTTATACAGACTCTACCTGTCCAGCCACAAAAATTGGTGAGAAAATGACACATTGGATGGATCATTCATATGCCAAACTTTGAAACTTCTAGTGCATAGATTCTGCCGGAGAAATCTTTTGAAAGTGATTTCCCAATTTGTTAATAAAAAGAAGGAAAAAAAGAAAATAAAGAAAGAAAGAGAAAATACTTCATAATAAAATAACAAAGTCTTATTAATAGAATGTTTTTGAAATTGGATTTGGAGCAGTATAAAATTAGTATGTATGTTTTAATACTATCTTGAATGTTACGAATTTGTTAGACTTTTTTAAGTTCAATGATTTAGAGACTAAACTTGTAATTTACCCAAAAACTAAACTTGTAATTTATCCAAAAATCTAATATCATATAAATATTGGAAACTCAAAAATAATGTGTTCACGCCTTCACGGTGGAAGAACGGGAGAATAAGAAATAGACCTGGAAAATGGCTCGCAAGCATGGATTTCTAAAGAGCGTAAGTTGCTTGAAGATACTCCACAATTTCAGCACTTTCAAACATACGCACCCCAGTGTTGGGGTCATCCAAGTATGGAACCTATCAGCCATTTGGTTCAAAATATCATTATTATCTTTGCTTGTTGGAGAACACTCAAAACATGACTAAGAAGTACCTGAAAGTGTCCTGCTTTCTCGTACAACTCTTGTCGTTTCGGGCTCCCACGAGCGCAACTGAATTAAATAAAACAGGAGAAGTAAACATCACAAAATATTGATGTACTTAGCTTTACTAAAGCATTCATTTTAAGAGACTTTACTTATGTACTAAATGCGGTAACTCCAACTCTACAAGTACTTCACGAACAAGTTTGCAAAAAGGAGAACCCTGACAGAGAAGAGAAGCATCGAGATTCAAATATAATGAACTTATAGCATTAAATTTTCAAATAAGTCTCTGATTAAATGACCTCATATGCCCATATTTCTAGTGGGGCAGGTGGTAGCTTTGATGGCTTATAGATAGAGCCCTGCAATTAACGGAAGCAAGGTTATTTACAAAATTACCAAGTCTCATAAATTGAAGAGGTAAGCATTTGGAAATATACCCTGCCCATACGACCAATCATAGCAAAGCCTTCTGTCAGCGTCTGCAACAAGAAGCTAAGTAAAATATAGCACAATGAAGAAACTTATTACCTTACCTCATTACAATTTTTTTTTCTACAGGTCAATAAACACTAACAAAGAAAAAAAATGGAGTGAACTACGGACCGTCAAAAGTCCAAGAGAGAGAGAAAGAGGTACATTTCCATCGCCTACATGAACAAAAATCATTATTAAAAACTAGAATGAAGAAAATTTGATAGGGTATGTTTTGATCACTAAAACTGCTCTAATGGTTAAATGATGAAAATTAAAAGCTTTAGGAGTGTAATGCTCAAGCATCGAAGCAAAAAAAGTATCATTTCCTACTTCAGCATTGATATGATGGCAAAAAGTTCTAAAATTATGAAAAAGAGATTCAGCCTATTAGGAATAACGACTCTCCACAATGGTATGATATTTCCACTTTGAGCATAAGTTCTCATGGCTTTTCTTTGGGCTTCCCCAAAAGGCCTCGTACCAATAGAGATATATTCCTTATTTATAAGCCCGTGACCATTCCCAATGTAGGACTTTCTCCCAACAATCCTCAACACAGTCTTCTCCTTCTCCTTTAGGAACAATCAACGTTTAATGAACAAAGAAAAAATAATAATCTATTGTCTAAGATATAATTAGGGGAAAAATGGATTAAATTGATTGTATCAATTGTGAAAAGTCCTCACCATAGTTTTGAACCAGATACTTGATTATGTCATCTGATTCATACATTGAAACTCCTGTGTTAGGATCAACCTGCAATCAATTTTTCAGTAGTGGAATAATTGAGCTTCCATGCATTATCAACTATTTTGAATGAAAATTCAAATTTTGATTTGCTCCAAATAATGAATGAAATGGAAAAATGATAGTTTCAAACCATATATGGAAATTGCTGCTTTCCTCCCATCTGAAGAACTTTGGGACGGAAGTTTGGACCATTCCGAGGGCATGGATAGAATAGAATATCAAGATCTAATATAGCAACAATTTCCCTGACCTGCGAACACCCAAAAAAAAAAAAAAAAAAAAATTCA
>NW_019272041.1:2945271-2979713 GCF_002738345.1 Cucurbita maxima
CCCAAAAAAAAAAAAAAAAAAGGAAATGCAAGATCCTTCATTTGATAAAGTTCTTTTGGAGTAAAATTACCTTCCGACAGAATGGACAACTGTATCCGTTGATGACAATCCATGAATTGAGATGGTAATAAAAAGAAAGATTGAAGTTAGTTTATTCTCAATCATAGTGAATTCATAACACGTCAAAATTTGAACAAAAAGAAGGTCAGTCTAGGCTTTGAAACACAAATACCTCTCAAACTCATATATCTCAATAGGCTTCGTGGGACGAGGTCCCAACTTAGAAGTCTCTTTGACCTTGAAACCTATTATTAATTTAACAAGTGGCACAGATTGCAGGCAAAGACATCAGTTCAAAAGATTCTACTCCATGATCATAGCTTTTGGTTATAAAAATTGTCATACGAGCAAATCAATCTCGAACTAGTTCAAATAGATAAAAAGAAACTTGTGAATTCCACGTTCTTTTATATTCGTGAGCGTCCAAACAAACTTGCACACCTCAACTATACTATTTTCATAAGACAATTGGAATTCCACATATTTAAGTGAAAAGATTCTAAGATAAACATCTTGCAGCTAATCAACCAAAAAAGTAACTAATAAGAGTAGTTACCAGCAATTTCAAGAGCATATTTGTCTGGGGGAAAATCATTTTTGGGAACCAATGATGCCGAATACCTAGCAAAATACAGCATAAAAGCAAGCCCATTAAGAACATTCCAACTTCCAAGCATCCATGGTCACACTCAACGAGAGTTATGTTACTGAAAGCTCATTCTGAGCGTAGTTGCAATACGAAAGGCCATATTACCGACTTTAAACGAAAAATTAAAAGAAAAAAAAAAAGGGACTAAACTTTTTAAAATTTAGAAATAAAATTGACAGAAAGTTTCATACCCAGAGACAAATATACCAGTACCAAGCCTAAATACCAAGGCAAGAGAAGCGCCCAAGACATCAAAAATCTTGTCCGGTCTGACGCCGAAACGCTTAGGCTCCGGTGGCTTGAAATTGGTCGGAGGAGAAAATGAAGATGAAAACCCTACGTTTTCGTTTTCTTTAGTCCCCACGGAAGTTGAAGAACTCTCAGACGGCCGTGAGGTCGCTCGAATAGAGATTGAGCTTTTCGGGGTTTTAGTGCTCGGAAGTTGTCTTAAGAACAGAGTTGATGACAAATTCAGAGCTCCCGCCATTTTTCCGCTCCAGATTCTGACCTGCTGCTTGTCTCCGGAAGCTGGAAAGGTTAAGCACGTGATTTGCAGGCGTAAATTGAGCAAAAATATATTAAGTTAATAATAGGTGGTCCGAAATCTGACAAGTACTCTAGTTTAGAATTCTTTTCCTATTTATCCTGTGCGTGTGGATCGGATTATTTGCTATCCCTCAACATGAAACTACATATCGTCACTTTCTTTACGTCGCCTGTGCATTTCGAACTACATGTCGTATGTTGCTTGTAAATTGTAATGAAACTAATTTCAATTGGGCCTCTATTATTATCTATCCTCTTACCCAATTTCTATTTTTTTTTTTTTTCATTTTTGACTAACCTTTTTAAAAAACTAATTTCAATTGAAAAAAGAAATCAGATTTACAATTTTTTCTAAACTATTAAACTACTGAAATTCGTAAAAAATGACCAGGAAATTCACGAATAATGGTTGAGTATATTTTCTACTCTATAAGTACACTTTTGCAAATAAAGATTGAAGAGTTAGGGATTACACAAGTATGATATAGAGTTGAGACACCCTCGTCATCCTCAATCCTACAAGAAAAATACTAATATGTCATAAGTAATTCAAATGACTTTAATGCCATTCTATTATTTTTTTTCTCTTTTTTTTCCCCCTAGATTTGTTTTTAATCAAGCATATGAACATGAATTGTGCTTTGAACTACTCTCTGTTAGTGCTCTAAGAGGTTGGGGTGGGAGCCTATTTTCTTTTATATATGTATATATATATATATTAAAAGAACTATCCAAATAGGATTTCCAGCTAAGCATTCACAGGCAGTACGAGTAACTAACACTTCGGCTATAAGGGAAAATGTGAACAAAGTCGGTAAATAAAACAAGAAGAAATGGAACATCCATACGAGTTCTCACCAGGTGGAGTCGGATTGTCATGGCTACGCAATGTCTTACAAGCTGCTTCTAGTCATCTCCAGCCGGATGCGAACCTGCTATTTCGTTCCACCTCAGTTTCCTAGAGCTAACAAGAAGCAAGTTAGATTTTTTAATCCCGAGGTGGGAAATAGTGAGGTAAGGAATGAACTGGTAATAAAAGCCTGAAGCTAGGAACCTGCGTAGGAATGAAGAATTTCCCAGGAGTTCATTGCATTTTGATGTAAACAAGCTAGAAACCTGAAGCTATAATTTTTCAGGAGTTCATTCCTAATAATTTAAAGAATATAGTCTCTGTAGTTTCTAGTTATGATAACCAAAACAAAGATAAGAATAACAAACAGAATAAACAAGCTATGTTGGAGAAAATATAGGGTAGACAGAGGTTTGAGATCACAAATCCCAAATACGGAATTAAAGTCCTCGTTGTATTTCTGTCTCACCTAGTTATGCTGCTGTATCTAAAAACCATTCCATGCTGAAACTGCCAATTCAATGAACAAGGTCAAAATTATATAACAAAAACAACCTATTCCTAAAATCGAAGCTCACATTTGAATTCTGGGCCAGCCAGCACAATTGGAGTAGCAGTTGGTTTTCCAATCCAATGGATATTACAATTATGAGGTATTTCAACTTCATATCATTCCACATTCTTTAGTTTGTTGTAATGGATATAATCCCGCAGAATAAACATGAAGTTCAGTGTATCAGCATTTATCCAACTCCAAGGTTAATGGACATTCTAAACCATTATATCTGAGAGGTAGACCGGGATGAAATATTGAAGCCACTGGCATGTTCAAATCTATAGTATTGAGTTCCATTAGTGCACTATCCATTACCTAATGGAGCTCTATTTATAAGTGAAAGTGACATTTATACACACATATACAATCCATAATATGAGTAAAATGGGAATATACAGCAGAGGTGAATTTCGAGATCGTATGATGGTAATGATGCTGCTATATTTCTTTCCTCTCAACTTCGAGTGAAATCTCATTTCGACGTTGAAATGGAAGAGTAAAGGGTGGATTATACTGCAAACCGCATACATAGAGAGTTAGCAACTATCAAAAAGCAAGCAAAGCATGCATTATGAAAAAACAAAGATATTACTTATCTTGGATAATCATAATACCTGTGCTACCTCCACAAAACTACCCGCTTTAACTTGAAACTCCTGGTCGTTCTTCAAAGCATCCCTTAACCTAGTTTCTCTTCGTTTAACTTCTTCATCAGTGACAAAACCTAATTGAACAATCAATAATAATAATAATAATAGTAAGAAACATAGTTGATTTGCGTAAAAAAATTTGATCGAGGCTCCTGAAAATGTCATCTCACTATCAGCAACATAGAAAGTAATTGTTCAAAGAATTTAGTAAGTAATTGTTCAAAGAATTTGAACTTTTCCAGCAATATGCTTGGAGACTATGAAATGGTGCAATTTTTTCAATGAAGTATTCTACATAGAAAGAGTCGAGTTTCTAGATTAAATAGAAAAGACCTGAAAAGGCTATAACTGCAACAATTTTTCTTGGGACTTCTTGAATCCTAACAGAATTATCTTGGGGCACTGGCAAGTTTGGACCATATTTGGAGGGCATTACAAATGACATCTTCCACTGATCTTTACCATCGACCTGAAAAAACAAGGATGGAACAAAAAATTTACAATTTCAAAATGGAAACACATAAATACCATATTTGAATACGAGAATGAAGGAAAGATGTCTAACTGGTGTCAACATCTGAAGAACTTACATTTTTCGTAATTACAGGGGTTGTCATATCCATTTTTTCCCCATCAGATTTGGTTTGGCTCGTCAAAACAGGTGTTGTCATTTCCATTTTCTCTTTAGCCGTGTTCTAGCATCACGACCAGATTTAATATTGGATGAAAAAGAGAGATCAAGATTAACAAATTTCATCTTGGATGCTCTACCTTACCGAAAAGGTACCCCGCCAAGACATTGAAGGATTGAGATGCGCCATTGAAATCAAATCCACTCTTTCCAGGCATGGTTGTTTCCGCTATAAAGTAAGGCTGCTCAACAGATCATTGCCACAGTTTCTAATTTTTAGAATAAGTCGATATAATGTTTAGCAATGAAGCAATGAGTGTGTACAAAGGTAAATTGAGGAGGTAGAAAATTATACCTCAACCTCCCTTATCTCGTATTCGTCTCTTCGACTTAAGACCTTGAACTTCATAGTCTCGAGATCAGGAACTAGATTAAATCAACACGAATTAATAAACTAAAAATAATAATAAGAGACAGAAATACGAACTACACTACATTAGAGCTAAATCGCAGGACAAAACTCGCACGTGAGAAATTCACAACCTATCACACAGTACAAACAAAAATATAAATACCTGCCATCAAAGCCTCCTCTAAGTTCCGACTCTCGAACCTTTTAGGCAACAAGTATTTTGAAGTTTCTGAAGCCAATTCCAACAAGACTGCAGAACAACCGAAAAAATAGCGGATTAAACAAGAACAACAACTATATCTTCGAGTTCAATCAATTACCAAATAAGATAATGAAACATTACCGCGCTGAGAGAGAGAATATGTTTGGGAAGCGAGAGCAAAAACAAGAGAAACTCGAGCTTCCTGGGAGGAAATGGTCCTTCGCGACTGTGAAGAAGCCACTGCAGTGCTATCCTTGACCGTAGAATCAGCGAAGATGAAGCTTGAAGACGATCGGTGACGAATTCTCGAAGATTGAGGACTTAAAGATCCAAACGAGAGGACGAAATGGTTGCAGTGGAGCATTTTTTCTTCAGCGATTTCAATGTTCTGTTGCAGAGAGTAGAGTTTGTAAGGCCTCGGTGACGGTTGAGCATATTATTTCCCCGCGAATCCAATTCCATGGCGTCGCCACAAGCCACTCTTTAAGATGGGCTGAAATTTCAAGCCTGGGGCTCTCATCTGGGCTGAATCTTGAAAGATAGGCCCAAATCGCAACATCCCAAGTTGGGCTATCCCGTGGGCCGGGCCCAACAAATGGCATATTTTACCTTTTTCAATTTTTTTTTTTTGTTTATTTTCTAAAGTTTATATGGTCCACTTTAGCTCTATTACGCTCTCATTATCTCATTATGTATAACCGTCAATTTTATGGTTTTTAAAACATGTTTATTAGGGTACAATTCAACACTTTTATAAGGAATGTTTCATTCTCCTCTCCAACCAATGTGGAATTTCACAATCTACCTCCTTGAGCCCTAATGTCCTCGTTCACACACTGGTATCTGACTCTAATACCATTTGTAACCACCAAGTCCAACTCATCATAGCAGATTTTATTCATTTTGACCCATTATATATTACCGTCAGCCTCACAATTTTTAAAACACGTCAGTAGGAAGAGATTTTTTACACTATTATAAAGAGTATTTCGTTCTCCACTTCTATCAACATGAAATCTCGTAAATAGGCTTGGAATAGTCCCGAGTAAAGCGCAAACAACACCGAGTCGAACTCGTGGCTTAGATTAAGTCCAACCCAAAATGCTCAAAGGCCTTTGTCAAGCCTATCCTCGTAGGTTAAGACTCAAAAGTTAAGCTTAGCCGATCAAACCCTTTTAAATTCAAGCGGATAGCTTATAACAAATTATTTGATATTTTGAGAATTGTGATCGAGTTAGGTTATGTAAACTTAATCCATATAAGAGTAGAATACCAACCATGCGTTTTGCTGGTACTATATTAGTGTTTTTTTTTTTTGAATTTATAGATATCGGTTATTTCTATTATCATTTGGATTATGTAAATTAAGCTAATTTTGTATATCAATGATAACACGATTATTTAATGTTTGTGTCGACTTATTTTCCCGGGTAATTGATTGAGATACGCGTTGAAGAACAAAAGGGTGGAGAAAGAATTGAAGAAAAACAATCCCGTCGCCTCCAAATCAGAGCCACTCACCGTAGGATTGTCACCCACTGCACCTATTTCGATCTCCATGGCCAATTCTTGAAAGCTTTATTCAAATTCCTCAAGTTTCTGCGAATCATGGCGACAATCTCCACTTCTTTCGCCATTTCACAGAGTTCTCGCTTCTATTTCCACCCTCTCATCACTCTTAAACCCTCAATTTGCTTAAAGCCCTCTCCCGTTACTTTTACGGCCATTCATACGCGGATTTCGCCGCTAGACTGTAGGGCAAGGGGTTCGGTTCCAGTTGTGAGAGCGGGCATTGACATTCCTTCCGATATCAGACCTGGAAGGTCAGTGGAGAGCGACAAATTGCCGTCGGATGTGAGAAAAAGAGCGATGGAGGCTGTGGACGCGTGTGGAGGGAGAGTAACCATTGGAGACGTTGCAAGCAGGGCGGGACTTAAGCTCAATGAAGCTCAGAAGGCTTTGCAGGCTCTAGCTGCTGATACCAATGGCTTTTTAGAGGTATTTGTTGTTAAACTCATAGAGTTGCATGTAAATTTTGGCGCTAACCAAATATAACATTGCATTGGATATGTAAGAGTAGTTCATCTTCCACCGGAGATTACGAAAGGAAAAACTAGTTTTGTTATATCTGTAGACTGTAAATGTAAACTACAGGCATTTTGAAGTTCTTAATTTTGTGACTGCAAAATTTTTCAAGATGTTCTTAACAGGTTTCTGATGAGGGCGACGTTCTCTATGTTTTCCCCAAAGACTATCGTTCAAAGCTTGCAGCTAAATCGTTTTGGATAAAATTTGAACCTCTCATAGAAAAGTCCAAGGTATCGGTCAGGGAATGTTGGGTTTATCACTGAATTTTTGGTCTTAGGGAACAATTTTTGTGTGTTGTAACGGCAGTCTTAACTCAATTTTCAGGCGGCTGCTGAATATCTTGTCAGGGTTTCATTTGGTACGGCACTAATTGCTTCAATCGTTCTTGTATATACTACAATTATTGCTCTTATTTCAAGCAGAAGGTTCGCATTTTATTTTCAATAGTGAATTTTTTTTACAATCCTTGATCATGAATAATATAGAGTACTGGTTTGAGGTAACTTCAAATTATTGACTCAAGTTTAATGATACAGTGAAGAGGATAATCGCGGAAGACGTGGCAGATCATATGATTCAGGATTCACATTCTATTTGAGTCCGACCGATCTTTTCTGGTAATATGTTTTTTCTTTTTCACACAATTGACAACTTTGTTTTAGAGGACTTTTGGCCATTCATCCTGTTTGCCTTGTGTAAGGTACTGGGATCCATATTACTATAGGAGACGTCGACTACAAACAGAAGATAATAAGATGAACTTTATTGAATCTGTATGTGATTAAATGATCTCTAGTCTTTATTACAATCCTGTTCTGCTTTAGCTCAGATTTAAATGTTAACTTTGAAATGGCCTTGTTTTAGATTTTCTCATTTGTTTTCGGCGACGGGGATCCAAATCAAGGAATTGAAGAAGAGAGATGGAAGTTGGTAATATTTGAGGACTGTGTTCAGTGGTCCGTTACTTTCAATATTTTATTTTCTTTTTTTCTTCTTGCCTTTTCCAGTCGAAATTTTTACATGAATCTAATGTCTTAGTTCTCAACGAACTCCCTCGTTCTGAAGGGGTTTTCAGTTTTGTGTTCCTTTTCCTTGCTTTTAACTTTTTCCTCTCTTGGATGACCTTTCTCAGTATGAATTTTTATCACGATTATTGCTCCTCGAAAGACTCCCCTGTTTTATTATGAAGTTACATTTAATGTTTTCAGTTTTCTGTTTATTAGAAAAGAGTTTGTGGGGTCAATTTACATAATAATGTAGGACAAAAAAGAAGCAAAAGTCAGTAAGCCGGTTGCAAAGTTTTTGACATGGATGCTAATTTCGTAATCTTTCTAGATCATCACTGTTCACTTTTTTGTTAATATTGGCTTCATTTTTGCCCCATTGTCATGCTTATATTGAGTTAAGGAGAAACTTTCTTTGCATTATCATCGACCATGTACCACTAAGTCAATCTCAGCCTTTTTTTTTTCTTTTTGCACTTTTCTGTAACATAAAGCTAGTTATAATTGTTATCTAAGAGTAGTTTGTAGACATCATATGTATATCTAACTATTGATATCAGTTAACATTTTGAGCTATACTTGCAGATTGGGCAATACATCACCTCCAACGGTGGTGTTGTAACTGCTGAAGAGCTTGCACCTTATCTGGATGTGACAGAGGGGAACACAGTAAGTTAATGTTAGACTTTATACATTGTTCTTTGGCAGGCGTCAAAGAAGGCTTAAAGCCCCTGCAGAGGTTTTCCCAACATCTGCACTTTCTACCTTTACCCAAATAAAAAGAGTCCTCTCCTTTATAATGTTGCTAAGACTGATAATTGATTTCCAAGGGCTTTTCAACGTTGACAAAGAACAACAGCACAAAATCCAATTCTCAGGAACAACACCATAGTAGCTGATTATAATACTATGCCGTGGAGCTGTCTACATGCTAGGTCCTTAGACTCCTTACTGTTAAAATTCCTCAAGATTTTGTCTATATCCTTTTAAACCCTGCTGGAAGTTTTAAGGATAGAGTAGAAGTAGTTGGATTAATTGGTTGAGGTGCTCCAATTCCGATCACCCTTCAGCATGCTTCCACTTATTAAGGTTGCAAGAGTCCAAAGCAGTCATGCAGAATATCTTAAGATTTGGGATTTCTCAAAAGAGGGGAGATCCAAGTACTGAGGGACCAGTCACCAACTTCTCACTTGAAATCATCAGTCACTTCTTTCACGTTTGATAATGTCAGTCAATACCAACCATAATGAACTTAGCAAAATTGACCTTAAGAATTGGTGCCTTCTCAATGATGTGAATAATTTGGTCATGGTTGCCAACCATCATTGATTGGTGGCTATTTGACATTTTGATGGGTAGAATCAACTCATATTTTATTGTAATTCAAATCTAATTTTTCTATTTGACTTTGTTTCATCCTCTTGTGATTGCAGGATGATGAATCATACATTTTGCCAGTTCTTTTACGTTTTGATGGCCAACCTGAGATTGATGAAGAGGTATGTTTAACGAGGTATGAAATGCTTGAATGGGTACAAATAGCTCTAGTTACCCATATTTGAGGTCAATAATATATGAACATAAGTCAGTTTCTACCTTGAGCCTTGAAGTGGTATGCTAATACAAAGCTATGTAATGAATCAATGATATGGTTTTATTGAAAATGAAGAATGAAATAGTACTGCATGATGTGAATTTAGACATTTTGTTCTAATTCTATATTAAATTAAAGTTAGCCCTAAAAGCTTAAGCTATTAATGTTGGATGAAATTTTATTATTTGATAGAATATTTTTGGAGAGTAGTTGCCAGTAAAAAAGGATTTGTTGGAAGTGTGCAAGGTGCAATATCAGCTTCACAATCATGGCTGGGTAGAAACAATAAGCTAAATTTTGAGGGAAAACAAAAAGGGTTTTGAACATGTTAGGGGTAACCTTATTGTTAGTATAAATATGTAAAATCTATAAAATTTGGTGTTTATAATGTACTTTTAATATTCTCTATGGGAAACTTTCATAACTTTATGTATTTTTTCCTAAAGTGTTGCCTATCCTCTTCTGCGCTCTGTTTATTGACATGTCACTTTGATTTCTATAAAACATATATATGAAATATTCACTAAAAGTTATTTATTTATAGGGAAATATTCTATATCGATTTCCCTCCCTTCAGCGCACAGCTTCTTCTCAGCGGAGTGGAAGGAAGGAGTATGTGGGTAGAAAATGGGCTGACTGGGTTGGAGGGATTGAGAAATTTTTCAAAGAGAAGAAATGGGTCTTCAGGTACCGTGGTTAAGTTTCTTCGTCTTGTTTGGGAGTATAATTTAAATTTACTTAATGACCAGGACTTTTTTTTGTCTGCAGTAAAACAAGTTATTCAGAGAGAGCAATGGCCATTGGATTGGGAGGGCTTAATCTGTTTGGTGTTATAGTCCTTGGAGCCATGTTGAAGTATGGATATTTAGACTGGATTGTTTCGGTCACGGTTTCTGAAAAATCTAATAATTTTCCCCAATTCCATTTTTGAAGGGATGTTGCCGTTAAACCAAGTGGACTTATCAAATTTGTATCGGATATATTTCCTCTACTGCAGGTTTGGTTTGTTGTAACTTCAAAATTCAGAAATTTCTTTAACGCCATTTATTTACTTGGGTAAAAAAAAAAGTTGTCCAATGATTTTATTCTTTTTTATAATTATGAGAAAACTATGCAGATATATGCTGGTTCTTTCTTCGCAATTCCATTGGTCCGGTGGTTCATTACCCAGAAGAGAAATGCTGAAATAGGAAAAAGAAACCAAGCAAGGCAAAAGCTTGCCCAAGCCCTTGAATTGCCAGATGTGTCACTCAGGCGCAAGGTAAGTAATATTTATATCACCAAAAGAAGTTTGCTCCTCAGTAGATCTGATCATCTGTTTTAGGAGCGGATTGGTGCCAGATTTAAGAAGAAAGTACCATATGAACAAAGCTCTATTTTGTTTCTTTTTCTCCTCCCCAGTGTTCTGTTTTAGCGTCATTTTAGTACTCTGATGATGTCTATTTCAATTCCTGCTTCTTAATCTCTTACCTCTGCAGCAATTTTGTTTCATCAGAGAATCTAATTCTTTGTACAATCTTATCAGCTCCTCAGTGCCCGAGACATGGCCCAAAGAACTGTGATTGGTCAGGATCGAATTGTATATAGTACTGATCGAGACTTAATCGAACAAAATTATGAGCTCCAAGAATGGGAAAGGAAATTCCGAGAGATTGAAAAGTCAGATTAGAGGACTGGCCAATTGGTAGGGTATTGTATCTCACTCTTTAATCACTGAATTGTCATAGAGCTTGCGAAGCTGTATTTTCTGTTTATGTGCACTTACCGTAATGATCAGGCTATAAGGATGAAATTAATATTTCTGTCCATAATTTTTACATAATGCAACGGCTATTAGACTGCAAATTTTTCTTCATTGATAATTTTACTACTGACGGGTAGATAGGTTTGGTGATTTATCTGTCAGGAGAATTATACCCCGAAGGTGTAAAATGAAAGGAGAGAAACTTCCTTGACTTCATAGTCCAAAAACTTGCTTAGTTAGGTCTTTGTTTTGACTTTTGGAAATACTCAGACTACTTTTTTTTTTGGAGCAGGTAGACTTCATAGAATAGGCAGAGAACCAACAATACGATTAGATGAAAAATAAAAGAACAGACTATACGATTAGATGAAAAATGAAAGAAGAGAAGAATATAATTGGGCTCATTTTTAGAGCATAACTCAACTAGTTAAGACATACTTTTGATCTCTAGGTTAGAAGTTTGAATCTCCCCACCCCACGTTTTGTTGAATTAAAAAATAATTCCTAAAATGTTGTGAAGTCTTGTGAATGTTTGCTATGACCAACATTGAGATTGAGATGAAGTGTTATATAATTCAAACACGTACTCTAGGAAGAAGGGAGGGAACATGAAGAGACTGGATAGTTAATATAACTTAGTTTCAAATCTTTTTTTACTTCAAAATAGATGTGAGTTAAGAATACACAAAGGGTACACAAGTAATACGACCTAAGAGTTTTTTTTTTTGCAACTAAATGTAGTAGGGTTAGCCAGTGATCTGGTGCAAATAGTGTAGAGGTTCAGACAAGTTGACCCTTCGACCTCTTGAATAGTCCAAGAGCTTGCACTGCCCTGTTAATTTGTTTACTACAGCTCAGTAAACCCTCTTTATATGAAGGAGCACATCAGTGTCTGATCTTAATTTTATCTCACTAGTTTATTTCTTTTGTAGATCCATGATTTCAAGGTCTCGACAACATCCCATGCTCACAAAATCACTGAGATTTGATCAAGCTGTTGATTAGCTCGCAGGGTATGTGGTTCGCTTTTAATTTTGGTTGGTGAACTTGAACCTCCGTTGTGGGAGACTGCTGAAGACTGACTCTGCTTCATAAAAAGTTCTCTTTTTTAGGATTAGACTGCATAATAATTATATACTACGTTAAAAAAATGATGGGGGCAGGCTGGGAGAATTGGTCGTTCTTATCCTCTTTTATCCTTTTAACGCTGTAAAATTAAATGATCCAAATTGAAAATATAGCACAGAATAATTTGCATTACTTGTTTGGCTTCCACATTCAACAGAAGAATCTGTAAATTGATAGCAGACTGTCCTTTGGCTGTGCGTTTTCTAAAACGATGTTCCCAAAACTTAGCTTGGAGTTAGAAAGCAAATAAATTCAAGTCGAAGTAGAATTACGGTATTTATAAGCTTAAAGGTTGGTTTTAGGCAGGACAGTAAAAAAACTGACAAAAACCAACAAACCGAACCAAAGTTCACCACTCGGGTTGGTTCTTTTAGACCATGTTTGATATGTTCGTTTATTGTTCAGTAGAAAACCAATTTCACGGTTCAATTCTCAAGCTTATACTTAAAAAAGAGAATCAAATGCATAAATTGTTATAGTTTCTCATTCTACCAAATTGATCGTCGTTGTAATTGACGTGTACTCGCTTTTAGATCAGAGGCTTAAATCTTAACCCACCCAGGACTAATTTGCCAAAATTCTTTCAATCATCTAAGTTATCTAACTCCCTCTATTTCATAAACTAGAACCCAAGTCATTGCAACTATGCCACTGCTAAAATCCCAATAACCCAGATCCTCTATTATCGATGATCAAATATAATGCACAAAAGCTTGTAACTCCAAACTCAAGCAAATAAAATATGATTAGAATCTCATGAAGAAACACAAATGTTCCATGTCAAAAAGACAACGTTTTTCCCATTGGAAATACATTCTCATTTATCATCCTAAGCCACCAGTTTTTACCTCTTCAATCCATGAATGTGTAGCTTTCAAGCGGCTAATAAATTCATTCTTCCGTTGGTCTTTGCCCCAAAACTGAAATGTCCTCGTACCGTTTCTGCACAATTGTAAGACCGTCATATATCAAAATAGAGTTGGGAACGAGTTCAGAAAGCTATTGATCAAAACAAAAATTGTTTAGTAGCATCTTGTGCGGGAAGACATCTCTTTCAAAGCAAGATTGTAGTAGAACAAGGATGGATATTATAGATCAACATATAATTGGAGGAAAACAAAGAAAACAAATAAAATATGGCGATGATTGCAAATTACATTTATATAATTTGCCTAGCATGTAAATCCCACCCTTAATCTTAAGAACAGTTTTATGTACCCTTAATTTATGTTTTTCCTCCCAATTTACCTATCTGCTAAGCAGGACATCCGTAAGTAAGAATGAGAAGTCATAAATGCTATCTACTTTGCCACTGTGTTTGGCAACTCTAACAGCCCTTCTTCACCAACTAGCAGCAACTTTAATGGACGTCATGGAAAAAATAGACGTTCCATTTCAGATTTTTTCTTTTAGTTCAACATGTGGGAGTGAGGATTCTAACATCTAACCATTTGATTGAGGATATAATACCTTAACCATTTAATTATGCTTAGGTTGGCTCCTTTAAGACCTTTTAGATTCAAACCAACTTGGGAAAATGTTTTTAGTGACTCAGCGTTATTCATTACTGACAGCTCACTTAACATACAACATACAAGTAAAAGGAACCAACCCACTTAACAAACAAGTAAAAAGCAGCAATCAAAAGTCTAAGTGCTTATAAAAAAATTGTTTTTGAACCATGAGGACATTGAATAGACAGACTGCGTAGGTGTGGTTTATAATTATCCCACGAAAATTCTAATACAGCCTCAACCTTGTAAAAGACTTTCCAAAACTTAAGAACACAAAGAACGATTTTTAAAAATAAGGAAGAACGAAAACACAACAGATGAAATCTGAAATAAGTACTGCTTTATTGTCATTTCCAAATTCAATCTGTACCGAATAATGAATGGCATTTGAACAAATCTGACAAGTCCAAATAGCTTGCTTGTGTTAAAAAAAATATGAGAGTTTCATATGCATCTTGATGCATTACACCTGGAAGTCATTTTAAACCAGATGATGCAATAGAAGAGATCATGAAAATGCAAAGGTTCTGCAATGCCATAATCTTCAACACAATAACCACAAATAGAAGCTGAAACTTAGATAATTTGAAGCGGATAACAGAAAATGGGAGCCAAAACATCCAGAATAAAAAATCAAGCATTCTGGATTTGGAGAACACAATAAAAGCCAAAATGATAGTCTATGTGAAATGTGTAAATAAAAAAACAAAGTAAATCATGTATGTGGGTAGCTTCCATACCCCGACATTGTTGTACTCCCAGAGCTTGTGAACTCCATAATCCACAGCCTGCACCAATGGAAATCCAAGCATTAAGGTAAAAATAAGATACCATAAACTTAAAGTAACAACACAAACCCAAGCAACTCATAAGTCCCACACTACAATTTAAGATGCTCAGGCCCATTACATATTAATGCATAGAACAAACGAAGAAACGTCCTTATGTTGTTTTTTTTTTTTTGGTTACCACTTCCACTTTTTATTATCGTGTAAAATTTAAATAAATAAAAAATGGAAGTCCTTTTCTATTGTAAGCAGACTAAATAATGGCCGAATTCCGCATTTCCATACATGAAGAAAACATACTAAGTTACTTTACATAAATTAAGAATCTGCACCATAAATTAAGAATCTGCACACAATCGTGAAAGCAATTCATAATTATATTTTGAATCAATCGTGTAACCGGACTTTTCAATTGATGCCAGAAACCAATATATGAATCCTCTACTCCTAATCAATTCTCCTTGTGCAGATAAACCATAAATTTCAATACAGTTCCACCCACTTCTTCTCGCCGGCGGCCACACATGAACAAGCTGTTCGTTGAATTTTTTTCATGGATCAGCGAGAACATGACCAGTCAATCAGGCAGTTTAGTACCAATATTTAGTAATTTGCAAAAAACTAGATCCTCAGATCAAACGCGGAAACGAAATTAACGAATTGAAAATCCAAAAGAAAAGAAAATAATAACATAACAGACATAAATTAGCATAAAATGAGGTACACAACATTACCCGTTCCCCGACGAAAGCACCGGCGATGATGAAGGTAACGTAAACAGAATTACGGCGCATAATCACTCTGTACAGACCTTCGAAAAGGCCTCCGCTTCTTGGAGCTGCTGAATTCATTGTCGATGTTTCTTTGCCTTCTGATCTAAGCGTTAGGGTTAGCAAAATCTTCTAGCGCCTTTGGTTGAGAGAAGATGGGAATGGAGTTGCTTGATTTCTCGAAGGCGAACTGTAAGGAACTTGACCGCAATGGGCCGGTTTGAATTTCTAGAATAACCGTTATCGGTCTTGTTGAACCGCTTCGGTTTAGTAGAATACTCCTCCTCCTAATGTCGTCTTTGGAATAACCCATAAAAAAATGTTTTTCTTGAACCAAATTAATTTTCTAATAAATACTTTTAAAATTTATTAATTTAAAATGTGTTTATTATAATTTATTTTATGTGATTTTAAAAAATAATAAATCTAAAGTATATAGAACTATATCAAAATATTACCATTAAAAGAAGGTTAGAACAAGTGGTGTCCAAGTTGCCAAAAAAAATAATAAAAAAAAGTACAAAAATGTCATCATCACGGTTGAATTTCAAATTCTTAAAAGTTACCTTTCAATTCGATACCTTTTTTTAATAGATACTTGCATTATTGCACTATTGACCCGTGATCCCGAGCACTTATTTGTTATCCACAATGGTATGAGCCCACTTTGAGCATAAGGGCTCATACCAATAAAAATGTATTCATTACTTATAAATTCATTATATCATTTCCTAAATTAGTCTAGGTGGGACTTCCTTCCAATAATCCTCCCCTCGAACAAAGTACACTTCCCAGAGCGTGGCTCTGATACCATGTTAAGAATCACGACTCTCAACAATGGTATGATATTGTCCACTTTGAGCATAAGCTCTTCTGGCTTTACTTTGAGTTTTCCCAAAATGCCAATGATCATCCTCTCAATTAGCCAATGTGAGACTCTCTCCCAACAATCCTCAACAACTTGTGTTAGATTTTTAAAAAAAACTCGGGTTGAGTTAAATATTTTAAAATCGAAAATTTGATTCTATTGGTAGGTTATCGATCAACTAACTTGAAAATATGATTATAATCCAACCCAACTCAACCCTACTTACCATTCCCTAAATTAACCGATATGGGACTTTCATCATCCAACACCTCCCCTCGAACAAAGCGCGCCTCCCCTTAATCGAGGCTCGACTCCTTTGGAGTCTTAGTCATTTTTGACTGCCTTCGTACCTTCGAGGAGGCTTGACTCCTTTTGGAGTCCTTTGTTCGACATTTAAGGATTTGCCAATCTATTGACACGGCTAAGTTTAGGGCATGACTCTGATACCATGTTAGACGAACACAACTCTCCACAATGGTATGATATTGTCCACTTTGAGCATAAGCTCTCATGGCTTTGCTTTGGGCTTCCCCAAAAGGCCTCATACCAATGGAGAGTGTATTCTTAGATTATAAACCCATGACCATTCCCTAAATTAAGATATGGGACTTTCATCATCCAACAGGAAGAACTTTGTTAATATTCGAAAATTTTAATAAAATCTTAGATATAGTTTCTTATTTTAAATCCTATCAATTTTATATCATAGTGATTTTTTTTTAATGTAATTTAATTTAATATGCAATATTATTAGATCATACATATTTTCAATTTCCAATTTCAATAGAGCCGTGAAATCATTGTCTTGCTTCATTAAAGCGTTAAATCTCTGTAAGCCGACGACACGTTGAGGAGAGAACCCGCGGCGGCGCGTACTTATCCCTTCGCCGGCCATTAAAGTCGAGTTCCAGAATCTCCGGCTGCGTGGAGCTAGGGCTTGATAATCTTCCTGCTTTGCCGGCGATTTGGGAAAGGAATACCATTCTTGTGATGGAGCTTTGGGATGGCCGATTCGAGCTCAAGGAGACTGCAAAGCTTGAAGGTCACACTGATCGGGTATGGAGTCTGGCCTGGAATCCCGCCACCGGAACTGAAGGAATTCCACTTGTTTTTGCGTCCTGCAGCGGCGATAAAACCGTTCGTATCTGGGAGCAAAGTCCTTCCTCTGGTTCGTGGAATTGCAAGGTTCTATTTCATCTGTAAATTTGTATTAAATGGATTATTATTAGAGTAGTTCTTGTGGTATTGGATTTTAACCTGGATGGAATCACTTTAGTTTAGTGGAAATTGTTCATTGAGTTGGCAGTTCTTTTACTATGACGTTTTCACGAAATATTTGGATTAGATGACTAATCGAACCAACTCAAGTTTGCATCTAAGGAAGTGCCTCATCTTCCAAGAATTCGTTCTGTTTATTTTGCAGTTTTATATGTCGGTGATTGACATTAGGAGCTGGAATGCTAATGTAGTGTTGTTTACAGGCAGTTTTGGAAGAAACGCATACTAGAACTGTTAGGTCATGCTCTTGGTCACCGAACGGAAAGTTATTGGCTACTGCAAGCTTTGATGCCACCACAGCTATGTGGGAGAACATCGGGGGTGACTATGAATGCGTTTCCACTCTAGAGGTAGTGCTGCCTATCAAGTATTATATGCATTGTCACTATTCATTGCAAGATTTTCTCCTGATGATGTATATGAATACTGCTACCTGCCATTTTATTCTCCTTGTCTTATCCAAGTATCAGTACATTGAAAAAAACTGTCTCGTTGGTTGACTTTTAGGGTCATGAGAATGAGGTCAAAAGTGTATCTTGGAATGCTTCTGGTTCTCTACTTGCAACGTGCAGTCGAGATAGAACTGTTTGGATTTGGGAAGTATTGCCAGGCAACGAGTATGAGTGTGTTTCCGTGTTGCAAGGACACACACAAGATGTAAAAATGGTTCAGTGGCACCCAACCCTGGATCTTTTATTCTCATG
Organism: Cucurbita maxima; assembly: GCF_002738345.1. Taxonomy (NCBI): domain Eukaryota; kingdom Viridiplantae; phylum Streptophyta; class Magnoliopsida; order Cucurbitales; family Cucurbitaceae; genus Cucurbita; species Cucurbita maxima. Next base: position 2,963,308 of record NW_019272041.1, read on the forward strand.
TAGCTATGATAACACTATCAAGGTACCTAACTCTTAGATGCCTTTGAAGACTATTTCAGTTACTTTTTTTCGTATGCCTTTGGAAATTACTTTGGATTTGCACAGGTGATATTAATTTATGATGATGAAACCACTTCAGGTTTGGGCAGGCGATGATGACAATGATGATTGGCGCTGTGTTCAGACTATAGATGAATCTAACAAGTACATAACTATTTCGTTTTTCTACCATGTTTTCCTACAAATCTATCATAATTTCCACAGGGCAGTTAACTTCAGTATAACTAGATTGAACTTGATTATGATTCGGATTTTCTTCTCAGTGGTCACTCTTCTACTGTTTGGGCCCTTTCTTTCAATGCAACTGGAGACAAAATGGTCACCTGTAGGTAGGCTGTGTGTGTGGCAGCAATAAAATTTCAAATTTTCTTGGAAATTCAAATTACCCATTTCTTCATTCATTTGGAGTTAATAAGAAATGATTTCAAACCAAGTTTTAAATTATTCCATTGGGTGGATCTAATTTGACCATGGTCTAGTTTTGCAGTGATGACCTCACCCTTAAAATATGGGAAACAGATGAGACAAGGTTGCATTCTGGGGATGGCTATTCACCATGGTGAGGGATGCAAAAATATCTTCTTCTTCTTCATCATTGTAATTATTATAATATGGCTTTGGAGTAATGAAACTTATTGATCTGATAAGTTTCGATGCAAGGTGCAATGTGATATGTTTTTTTATTTTTTATTGTTAGTATATATTGGTTGGTAGGTTTTTTGTGCTTAAAGTACAAGCATTGGCTTGGTAGGGTAAGAAATATTCATAATATATATCATTTTTTCTAAATGACACGGTCTCCTTTGATTAAAACCTTGTAATCAAAGGAGTTAAAAAGGAATCCTTGTTTAGTGAAGATTTTGCTTCTACAACAAAATTAATGATATCACCCAGCAATATTTGTGTGCCATGTTTTTTACTTATTATTTGGGTGGGATTGTGGGTGATATAAACATATAACAAGAGGGACTAATTTACAGAAAGATAAACATATGAATGTCTTGATGTATATGCATGTTCATGAATAATGCAGGAGTAAAGTACTTCATGTGCATCTAAATACACAGACAACGTGATAATGTTTCGGTGGGTGGGGTCTAATAACTCCCTTTTTTCATTCCTCAATGAAATTTGCTCCTATTTCCAAAGGAAATAATTCTTTTTTTTCTGCAGTTATACTTAAATGGGTTTATTAACTCCCTTTAGTTTCTTCTGTTGTTCAACTTGTACCATGTCACATGCTTCTGTTGCCACCCATTCATAGATGTTTCGGATCAATTTAGTGTGAGAGGCATACTCAAAGAGTTGGTTCTTTAATGGGACCATCTTATTTGTAGCTTTGTTTATCTCCAATTATTATGGTACATCTGTTATTCTGTAACCATGCTGATAGTTCTTTTATCCGGTTTTGTTAGGAGGCATACTTGTACGCTTTCTGGAAATCATGATCGAACAATCTTCTCTGTTCATTGGTCAAGGTAATATTACACTATTTGTGTAAGGCTTTCATTTAAGGTATATGAAAGATTTTTGTTTCTCTTGTGCTACCGTGTCTAAAGACGATTACTCCAGTAGTTAGCAAGAAATTAAGGTGTTCGGAAATTTGGTCATAGTATTATAATGGTAGAGTGCTTAGTTTAATTTATTCTCCATTTTGGAGCCTCTTGACAGCCTGAATAAGACAAACTTTCATTTTTTTCAGTGATAATTCAGTTTCTTACAAGAAAAGAAAAGACAAGAAAATCATTTTTCAATGTATCCGTAACTCAGTTGATGAGTAGCTTTATTTACCTATATAATGCTACCTTTTCTCCCCAATTAAAATTATCAAGAGAAGAGAAGGCTCCCTTCCACTAATAAACACTTAATTCATTTCATCAAGAATAGATACATGAGACATTATCAAAAACCAAAGGGTTACCAAAATCATCGTATATTGGAAGTCTTGATGAAAAGTGTTTTCTCAGAAAAAAAAAAAGAAAAAAAAAGTGCCCCACATGTACTTCACCTCAAGGAATCGGCTTAGCTGTAAATACAACTGAACTAGACCAAATCCCCATGAGTTCAAAATATCTTACTGTGCCTCCTATTTATGTTATTAATTATCATAAAAGTTTCTTAACTAGTCAAACATGGTAAGAGTTACGTTGACAACCAAATGTAAAAGTAGGTGGTTGTCTTGTGAGAATAGTTGTAATGTGCGCAAGTTGACCTTGAAAATCATAGATATTAAAAGAAAGTTTATCGCACGTACTCACTGCAGGAAATTCACTTAGTAATAATCTGTATTGTCACCAACAAATTTTAATTGGGTAACGTATTAGGGTTTATTCTATGTAACTTTTATATTACCTGTGCTTTGCAGTGTTTCTTTTGCATCTTATAGTGTAATTTCTATTTAACCATACATCTATGTGGCTGATCATTTTTGCACGTGAATGTGACAGAAACGGCATAATTGCCAGTGGAGCAGCTGACGATGCTATTCGTTTGTTTGTGGAGAATCAAGAGAAAATGGTAATGGAGGCTTGCCTCCCCTTGTTATTAGCATTTGCTTGCATCTGTACTATAATGTATCTAGACATGTGTATTACGATATCATTATTTCGTATCTTTTGAAAATTTTTTGTCATGGTTCGGTGCAGCTTAGTATGATTGTTGGACTGTTGTTACTATGTTTGTTCTTTTAAAAATATTAATGTGGGGCCTACAACCTCTTAAAAGGAAGTAAAGACATGTTAATTATTGAGATAGGCTCATGTTAGCGTCATTTAAATATGCTATTAGTTCCAAGATACAAAATATTATGGAACTTTCAAGTGAAATGAAACAATATTGACCACTCCCTTTTCATCGCAGGTTGATGGATCTTCATTTCAGTTGCTATATAAGAAGGAGAAGGCCCACAACATGGATGTAAATTCAGTGCAATGGAGCCCAGGGGTAAGGCTCTTATTTCAACCTGCAGAATGTTTTACACTAACTATCATTTAAAGTTATTAGCTCATGTCTGGAATTTAACTATAGTCATCTATGGACTTCGAGTAATCGCATTTGATTTCGTGGTGCTACTTTTTGTTGACTCAAATCCTATAGTAGCCACCATCTTGCAGCACCACCTATTTAAGATATCAAATGTTGTAGAGTTAAACAGTTGTTGAGATACACACGAGCTAGTTTAAACGAGTAAAAAACATTGAAAATTTTGTTGACTTCCGAATTGCCCTTACCGTCATCGGTCCAAGTGAAAGTTCAAAGACCTCAGGTTTATAGACCCCTTTGCCTTGAGCTGTTAACTTGTCTTTTTGCTGGTCTGTGATATTTCAAATGATTTATTGCACCTATTATCTCTACTACATACGAGATGCCACACATTTTTCCCAATCGTCGTTTTGGTTTAAATACGAAGTTCTATGGTTCTAACCTTTTCAATCCAACTTCTGTCAGGAGAAGAGGCTTCTTGCTTCAGCGAGCGACGACGGTACAATAAAGATATGGGAGCTGGTTTCTGTTAGCTAATCCCTGAATTAACTTTTCAAATCATGTTTGTCACAGCATTTTTATATGAGTAACCAAAGAGGATCATGAATTATGTGAATTTCCAGCTAGTAGAAAAGTACCCATAATTTTGTGAACTTGTGTTTTGGGCCACTGATCTATTAATGTCTTCGTTATAAAATTTTTAATGGTATTGTTGAGTCTTGTTTACTATTTATGCTTTTAAAGTTATTGAAAATTCCTCTCATAGAAATGCCTGTGTTTGTTTTTGTATTTTGATTGTCCAATCAAGTATTGTGAAATTCTTCAAAAGTACCTTTTTTTATGATCTAAAGTCGCTTTTTTTTCTTTTTTTTTCTTTTTTTTTTCCTATAAAAGTTATTCCAAGCCCACTTTGAATGCTTGGTTGTGATTTAGCTATCCAAGTTGTTATTGGAGAGAATCTTATATCCAAGAATTTGATATTGGGATATTTGACTTGATTATCCAAAGCTTTAAATTACTATTTTTTCTTTCGGGAAAAAATTATAAATATATTCTAAATTATTATTTAAAGTTAAATTACAAAATTTAGTTTTTAAAATTCTAAATTTGTGTTTTTTTGATCTCTAAACTTTAAATAATTATTATAAGTTCAATATTTAAAAGTGGGTTTTCATAAATTTTTAATTCTACGTTTAATATATATGGATGAAAAATTAACAAGAATTTAAATTTTATGTTGATAGAACTTTCCTAAATTAAAAGTTTTAAAACTAAATTTATAATTTTCAAACTCGATTAAACAAATAAACAAATTTAACCATGTTTAATTAAAATTACCATTTTAGGATATTTAAACTCAAAACACAAAATTACACGTGGCCAAGTTTTAGTAAACACATTTTTTTTTACATAATTTAGTTTTTTTTCCCTTTGAATTTTGCTTATTCCATGTTCACGAAAACTGTAAAATCTTGTTTTACCTTAAAAAAAAAAAGAAAAGAAAAAGTAAAATACAGTTTTTTCTTTCAATATAACAAAACTATATTTAAAAATGGGTTATTTGAAAATATTTTAATGAATTTGTAGAGTATTTCATTGATTTGCAGAGGACAGAGAGAATGAAAAAGAAAAAAAAAAAGTTTCATAGTTCAAAAATTTTCATAGTTTAAATATAAGAAAAATAGAGAGAGATCATGAATAGATGCAAATAAATGGCAAGGGAATAAGAATAATTAACATTAATAATAATAATAAACAATAATATTATTGAAGGAAAGCATGAATAATTCATAATTGTATTAATTAACAATAAAATGGAAAATCAAATGGCCAATGAAATAATGAAATAAAAGCAGTTTTGTTTGATTGTGTTTCCATTCAAATTCCTCTTCCCCAAATGTTGGAAACTAATAATCTTCAGAGCTTGGGAAATGAATTTTCTTTGTTTTTATTTCAATTAATCCTAAACAAATTTACTGTAAATTCAGCACCTGTTCTCCAGTCTGAATCCGCCATTGTTGGCCCTTCTTCCTTCTTCAACCAGCGCCGCCCTCGCCAACCCGATTCCAGTCGGAAATAAACAAGCATCGAAGCCGGAGCAATCAATCCACTCCTTCAGAAGTTCCTCTTGCCCCCATATATCCGGTATCCAGACTCGGCCGCCCATCTCCCGCCGGTGCCTCTTCAGCCTCTCCCGTCCACCTTCCTCCTCCTCCTCCTCCTCCGCCGCCGCCGCCGCCGTTGTCGTCTGTACTTGCATTTCCTTACCCGCGGCGACCTCCTGCACTTCTGATTCCGAGCGTTTTTTCGAAGCCAGAGACTCCAGTTCCTGTTCGATTCCGATTTTCTCCGCCGGTACAGGAGCTTTCTGGGCCGTCAATGGCGGCGGAGGAGGAAGAAAAGAATCAGGACGGTGAGATTCCATCTTTCAGAAACTGGCTGGAATCTCTGTTCTCATGCGGAAAAACCCTAGACGAAAGCTCCGTCCGCCATGGAAGAGGATTGTGGCAATGAATTTAGAGGGATTTGAAGAGTGAAGTCGAAATTAAGGAATGAAGAAAAGAGAATCCACATGGAGAAATCGGAGGCGTAGATTTTTAGGAGGAAAGATATGTGGTTTTGGTTTTGATTGGGAATTTGGAGCATTATGAGGCTGATGTTGATTTTGGTGAAGCTCATATGTGTTCAATTCATACACATTCATTCTACAAATTTCTTTATTACGAAACACACCACACCACCTTCGTTCAAACACATATTTTTCTAATGTTTTTGACGTTTACAAATCTTAGTTCATCATTTTGTACGCGGGTTTAGTAAATCGATAGCATATTTTTTTACCCCACTATCAGAAAGCTATACAAAATGAGTAAAAATTATTCAATGAAGCCATCACAAAGTAGCTGTTTCAAGTTACTAATTGATAAAATTGACGTGATTAGTTTAGAATTTAGAGTCTTAACGATTTGCAAAAAAAAAAAAAAAAATCATGCACCGTTGTCAGATTCGACCTAACACTCGTTCATGCTTAAATTAGTGACGAGCACAAAGTGACATTGAGTTAGAGCTCATGTTAGGTTGTTTTTAAAACCTCCAAATTGGTCCAAATGTGGTTTTGGGTTTAGAATATTCAAATTACCCAACAAACTTTTTAATTATCAATATTTTTAAATTCACCGTTATTATCAAGTGGTCCCGTAGCTCAGTTGGTTAGAGCGTTGGTCTTATGAGCCGAAGGTCGCGGGTTCGAGCCCCGCCGGGACCAATAATACGTTGACAAATTGACATTTTTTTTATTATATTTCAGTACTATCGTTCTTTTACCACAAACGCCAGACCTTACTTTCATTACTCTCGTTGTATCTACTTCATTTTACAACGCCTCGACAAACTCAGACGAAAAGCAAGGAAGAGGAACAGCAGTTTTTAGGGTTGTGTGTTCACCATGGCTACGACATTTGGTAGCCATTTTGTTTCACAATGGGCAGCTCAAGCTTCTCCTCATAACACCAAGCTTTTCCTTCGCTCTTTGTGCCTTCGTATGACCGTTCTTTGTTCCCTCGATGTACTGCAAAGATGGAGTATATAGCTCAATCTCTATGAATTTAGAAAGACATCGAACAAATTAGGTTAGGATTGATTCAAGCCCATTGCTAGCCGATATTGTCCACTTTGTACTTTCCCCGAGCTCTCGGGAGTCCCCTCAAGCTCTTTGGACATTTCCTCTCAGAGTTACGAAAGCTTTTCCCCTCCAAGATTCCACTCAAGGTTTTTAAAACGTGGTTTGTTCTCCTCCCCAACGGGTGTGGGATCTTACAATCCATCCCTCTTCAAGACCCAGTGTCCTCCTCACTCACACATCACGACTCTGATACCATTTGTAACTATTTAAGCCCAATAGTAGTTGATATTGTCTACTTTGGACTTAGTGTCCTTGTTGGCACACAGCCTAGCCTAGCCTCTTCACTCACATCGTTTGATGTCTGACTCTGATACAATTTATAACCGCTCAAGCCCAATATTAGTTGATATTGTCTACTTTTGACTTTCCCGTTCGAACTTCTTCTCAAGGTTTTTAAAACGCTTTTGCTAGAGAGAGAGGTTCCCACATCTTTATAAAAAAAGGTTTTGTTCTCTTCTACGATGTGGGATCCGCAATCCATCTCCCTTCAAGACCTAATATTCTCGCTAGCACATCAATTAGTGTCTGACTCTGATACTATTTGTATCAGTTCAAGTCTAAATTCATTGCTAACCGATATAGTCCTTTTTGGACGTTCCTTCTCGAGTTCTCCTCAAAGTTCCTAAATTATATATAGATAGGAAGAGGTTTCCGCTCTCCAACTAAGGTGGAATCTCACAATCGAGTGCAACTAAGATGGACTCTCACAATCGAGTGCAACTAAGATGGACTCTCACAATCGAGTGCAACTAAGGTGGACTCTCACAATCGAGTGCAACTAAGGTGGACTCTCACAATCGAGAAAGAAGGAAAGGAAAGGTACCTGTTGCTTTCCCTTCCTCTCAAGCTCTGCCTGTTCATGTTCCAAAACCAAAAAAAAAAGAACACAAAATCTGGTTAGAATCACAACAGTGGGCAATTGCTGTCTAAAAACATCAAATGTTTTCACATGATGTTGCTTACCAAGGCCTGCTTAAGCTGTCCATTTTCCTCTATTAACTGGTTCAGCTCTGCTTCTAACTCCACTGTGTAAGCCTGTTTTCTAGCTCTGGACCTCGCCGCCGACTCCCTGTTCTTTATCATCCTCCTCTGTCTCCTCTCCACAACTTTCTCAACTGCCCCATCAATCACTCTCTTCCTACCTCTTAACCCAAATTGATTCGACTTATCCACCTGATTCCCGCACATTCCATCGGAGGAAACTGGACTCACAGGCGCCGCCATCCCCAACGGCTGAGCAGGCGGATATCCTCCTCCTCCGCCACCACCATGAGGAGCCTGTGACGAATAAAAACTGTTTCTTTTACCATTGCTAGCATACCCAGTTATAATGCTACCACCGCCAGCTGCAGATGTACTGAGTCCAATAGGCCTTGAAACATAACCACCACCAACGGCGTGGTTGCTATTCTGGTACAAACTATACTGCTGCGGTGGTTGCAATGGCTGCACCACTCCTGCTCCGCCGCAAGGCTCTTGCACAACCCCTGCTTTGATCAGAAAATCCTCCAATGTCATCTCCCCAAAAGTTGGTTGGCGCGCGGCGGACTCTTGTGAATTGCTGTTTTGACTCTGCCCCTGATGGCTCTTATGAATCTCCGACCAAACCTCTTCCACCGTCTTCCGACACAACGGCGAAGGAACTGTTAGCGAACCTTGGCGAGCCAAGCTGGCTTGCTTCTCGATATTGCGTTTCCCCCACGACGTTCCGGTCACCGGCAGGTGAGTCTGAGTATTACTCAATGCCGCCGCAGCCGCCACGGCAGTGGCGGCGGAGTGGCTTCCACTGACTGCTTGGTTTTCCTCCGCCGTCCAAATGCTGGTGAGGAACTCATCCATGTTCATTGACCCAAAATTCTTGCCACCCTCACAGAGAGTATGCTGAAATTCGTCCAGTGTAAGAGAGTAAATGGAGGATTGTCTTCCAAGGGAAGAGAATCCATTGTTCTTGAGCTGCTGCTCAGACTGCAATGGCGATTCCGCTTCATCACGCGACAACATTTCTGATTCTGTTATCACCATCTTTAAGTTCTTCCGATGTCTGCGAAGATCAGTGAAAAGAAAACAAGAATATCAGAAATTTCATTAATGGATGGAGAAGAAAACGAACAAAATTTCCCTTTTTTGTATTAATTTTCAAATGGGTATGTCAAAAACTCCAAATTTAAAGAAACAGAGCTTTAATGGCGGAAACAGGGCAGCCATTGAAGGTACCAGAAAGAAATAGGAGAAGCTGTGAAGATGAAGAGAAACAGAGACTGCTATTCCTTGTGTAAGCTTGAGAGTTTAAACCATCAAATCCAAAGCTTCCAATCTAACAGAAGCCGCCATTAACGAAGCTTTCTCAAGCTCTGAATCTCTGCAACAAAATACGAAGCTTGAAGACGAGAAGGAACAGAGCAGCGTGCTAAAACTACGGCCTTTTCAGTCTCTCTCTCTCTCTATATATATATATATAGCTTTACTGGATGTCTTGAATTAAAAGGGTCCTGGTAAATGGTAGCCTTTTGATGACATTGTCTTGGGGAAGAGCCAGAGACAAAATGAGAGAGGTGGAGCCCACTACTTAAATTCCTCGAAGTAAGAAATTATATTTATTTATTTATTTTGTTAAGAGATTAATTTTTTATTTTTTTATTAAGGATTTGAAAATTGGAGGGCGTTCTTCTTTTGTTTGAGCCAATCTACGAAGTCCATGACACGTGCAAGACACGTGGCTCTGTTTAGCTTTTTTTTACACTGTCTGGACTCTCGTAAACGAACACGTATTTTTTTTGCCTCTAAGCTGGGTGGAGATTCTGTGTAGCTAGCTTACACACTTTAGTTGTGGAAGTCAATGAGCATCTTCCACGTTAGCTGTTGTTTTGTTTCATTGGTGAATGCTGGGTAATTTTAGCAGCTTTAGGGTTATGACATAGAGGAGAGGTGATCTGGAGGGTACTTTGGATAGCGATATCGTCGCATGCAAGTGGGGATAGCTGAAGCCTAGGCACGTGGTACTTTTTAATTGACTATTTAGCTGTTTTTTTTTATGTGTATTTTATTTTATTTTTTTATTTTAATAATAATAATTTTTTTTTTTTTAACAAATAATATACTGAATATATTTTTAAAATTTGTTGAATGCAGATTAATAAAAAAAATAATAATGTGAAGGTCTACTCGAAGTATGAGAAATCATAGACCAAAAATCACTTTTTAAACTAAAATGAAAAATTACTAATTATTAATTTTAATTTTGAACATTTGTATCTAATATATTTCTTTATTTTTAAAATATTAATAAATCTTTAAAAATTTTATTTTATTAAGAATGTCTGTAGAATTTTTTTTTTTTTTGAATAATATAAATTTTTTAATTTAATGTCTAATAAATTTATAGACACCAATTTGACCAATTTGAGCCAAGTGATACAAATCTAAAATTAAATTAATTGATAAAAGATAGTTATGGTCAAATATAAATTTTTATATACAAAATAAATAAATAAATAAATAAAATCATATTATAGTAAGTTCTCTTGGCCACCCGCGACCTTGGTTTTTTGAAAATCCCACTCCTATGGTGAGGTTTCGGCAATAGGAATGATTTATTAACATTTTTTAGATTTAAGTTCAATGTCATTCCTGCCACAACAATTTTTATGTATAAATTCATATCGAATGCATCTTAGAATCTAGATTCTCTCCTTGAAATAATAGTTTGAGATATTATTCGACGGGTTCTAATAGGAAAGAATATAGTGGCTCTCCTCCGAAGTCCTATCCTATCCCTTAGACGTATGGTCAAACACAAATTTGAAATTTCTATCTCGTATATCCTATGTATAAAATTGTCGGCAAATCATCCTAACATCCGCAAATAATCTTTTGTTGGCCGAGTGATAGTGGGTCAAGTGAAAAAATATGGAAGATTTTCAAATCCTACCTAATTTCCAACCATCAAGTATCGTGTAGTCTCAAGTGATTATCTCATAAGATTAGTCAAGGAGCACACAAGATAAGGTCGAACACGATATCATCACACTTTGACATAATTACACACTTTGAACCCTAAATTTCAACCATCAGTAAGAGAGACGTTGATAGACGTATCCATTGTTGTCATCTCATGCAATGTAGTGGCAAGGATGAGAGACAAAAATGGAGTAATGAAGAATCACCAACCCAGCAGAAGCTGTAATAAAAGCCTATTTATCATTAAGAAGAAGAGCTTTAATGATGGATTCAGACATACCATCAGCTATGGGAAACCAATGACCGGCACCTGCTACCTCGTGATAATGAATCCAAGGAAGCTGTTTAGCAATGTATCGTTGAAGCGTGACAGGCACAATCTTGTCTTCATCTCCATGCCATAAATGGACAGAACCTTCTTTTTCTGGGAATGGGTTTTCCAGATTCAGAGGACTGAATTCCCACCTCCCAAATCCAACAATGGCGTCCCTGTGGATAGATTCCTGTTCTCCTTGTTGGCTAGAAACATGCTGAGAATTTCATGCAAGGATAAAATGTTAGCTAATTACCCTAGTTTAGCTTTAAAGAAGTACAACAAATATGGGGTAGGGGGGTACGGTGATTTGAACCTCCTAGATACCAATTATCAATGAGCTATGATCGATTAGTTTTGAGGGATAATGTTAAGACACATTTTTAAGTTTAAAAACTTATTAACCACGAACTTGAAGCTTGGATCTAAATTGATAACTACGTTTTTTAAAATAAAACCTAAAAGTACGAGAACTTGAAAGTTTCGTCCTTTCTTTCTCGGCTTATCATAATTGACTATTTTGATTCTAGGATCATATTTATAAGCTTTGTAACATAGGAAGACAGCCTTTAACCAGGATTCAATCCAGAATTCCTCACATACTTCACTAATGCCTTCCAAACTTGTTCAGATGAATATTTTTCATTCCCTGTCTCCCAGTAAAGGCATTGCAAGGGGAAGCAAGACATCGACTGAACAGGACATATGGCTGGTCTCGAATCTATTCTTTTCTTCACCTTCAAACACTCGGTAAAGCATATTCAGTAGCTCTTTTCTTGAACGAGGTAATTCGGAAGTCAAGACTCAAGATTCATTCAACTCAACCTTAAACCTTTTCCTTCAAATACTCGGTAAATCTTTTTTCCTGTCCTTTACAGTCTCGCTATTGTGGTAATCAAGGAATCCCACGAGGAGAGTGGAGAGGTGTTTCCCACCCAGATCTAAATTTCCAAAAGCCACCAAATGCCGATATCTTGTCTCCTACTACTCTCAAACAGTACATTTTATCCCCTTCACTCTCTCTTGTTATATTATCCTTATGTACTCTTTTTCTGTCTACTGGACAAATACGTACCCTCGTCGTAGTGCTCACCCCTACCATATATTCCATTGGATTCACCAACCCCTTGACACTAATACAAAAGACAGTTCCTATTCTTACCTACTCCTATCCACACTCCGTGTATTCCATCACACTACTCACTCCATCCTTTTCCCACCAACCCTAACATACATAAAATGAAAGGGCGTTCTAAGGTTCCTATCAATTTGCCTCACTTCTATACGTGCCACCAAACAGTTTGGCAAACCTAATGTTATCCTCGTGTATTTATAGCCTCTGCATTTCCCCCCTCATATGTATAATTTGTCTCCTTTCCTAATTCAACATTGTTTATGGCAGACTTCTGAATGTACCAAACCAACACTTGAGGGTAGGACGTTGATTTTTCCACACGTTTACTTCCATCCCACCTCTCAGATTTGGCCAAGATTTTTAATTTAATTTAATTTTATTTATTTTATGTAAGAGCATAGGAATCACCATTGTGCACCATCTTTATCATTTAAACAGTCAGCGTTGAATAAGATAAGATCCAAAAAGTAGAAACCAAAATTTCATAAAGAAAATTCACATACCGCACATAATTCCCTGATCACTCGCTTGGATTGGAGTTCTTTGTCTTGACGAGATAGAATGTTGGGATTAGATCCAACAATACTAGAAGAAGGAAACCATTTTTGTGTATACCACCAGTAGGTAAGCCAGGGGGTGTAATGAGCAACACGAACTGCCCACTGATCCCGCTGAAACTGCTGATAGAAAGCTTCCTTTGTTAAGTTTGCAGGGAGCCCAGGCCACCAATAGTTAATAACTGGCGCTAATAGTGCTGCCCCTGCAAGCCTGTTAGGAATATATTTTAGACAGCTCCAAACAGCCTGACTACCCATGGAAAACCCAACAACATAGAATTTGGATCCTAGTCCCAATTCATCAGCTAGCTCCTCTATATCAAAAGCAATAGTTTTCGCAGTTCGTTTCGGATTTGGATCGCTCTCTCCGTAACCAGATCTGTCAAATGATACAAAGTAGATTCCTAGGTTTTCAATTATGCCCTGCAAGATGTCAATAGAGATTACAATTGCGTGTTTATAAGCATTTCCAGAACAATTAGAACATTAAAGGGAGAATCATAGATGGTACCGGGGAGATGGTGTTTGCAACAATGGCATCGTGTCTGCAAGAACCAAAGCTATGGACATAGATAATCTTGAATTTAGCTGAAGCTTTTGGAACCCCATGCTCCTTGTATGCCAAATACCTACCGTCTCTAAGCTTTATTCTTGGTGCTGTGATAAGAGGACCATCAGGGGAGCCACATATTTTTGGTGCAGGAGGCTGGATTGCCTGATAACCCCAGGCCAAAAACCCAAAAAAGAGCAGCACTACTGTACTTTTTAGCAATCCTGTAATTTTAAGTTCTAGTCAGAAGAGCAGTAGATCAACGCAACAAGAACAAGAACAAGAACAAAACAAAACGATGAAAAAAGAATTAAGAGAAAATCAATCATGTTATTTGTTCTATAATAACATGGAGACTATCTATAATATGTAACAAAATGAAGAGCCATTCCTACTCAGATTAGATTACAAGAGCGGCTAAAAGTCAAACGTAAAACGGCAGCTAGTTCAATGCTTGATATCCACACATGCTACTCCGCTTAGCAGTAATGACAATTGGGGGAAATAAAACTGAAGAAATCCAATAGATTAGTAACAAGGAATAACAAGAATATGTCGCTAGTTTGATGGTGTAGACAAAAATTTCATGCCCGAAAGATCGAGGTTAGAAATTGAAAACAGCACCATAAACTACAGATTAGGTCGATTTTGGTCATTGCAATAGCTTAGTCAACTTCATTAAAACCAAACGGAGAACTACAATTCCTCGTTACTTCCATCTTCAAATCATCAATTTCTTCAGAAACGAAATAAGCAACAACGCATATCATTGACGTGCGAATTTCAGAATATGAGAAACAAAGAACGCCTAAAAATTCTAACAAACAGTGGAGAAAATGGAGATAGGAAAACCTGAAGAAATCGGGGAAGAACTGCTCTGCTTAGCTCTCCTCGTATGAGCTCTGGCCGATGCTGCGGAAATCTTCCTGTTCGCACCATCCGCCATCCGGAGATAAAGTCAAACGGATAGATCTGAAGTGGGAAAAACAGAGAAGTTGAAGCGCGAAGATGGCCTTTGTGTTTGTATTTGTCAAAATAATATAATTTTTAAAATTTTCTCTCTTACACGTGTCTTTCCTTTTTCCTTTAAATATTCTGTCTTACTACAACAAATTGATCTTGGAATTTTACTTTATTTTATTTTTTATGAACTTGTAGTTGACCGATTAGTTTGACTTTGACTAATATACAGTTTGATATTTGTAATGAACAGAAGTATGACACAAATAAATAATTTATAAATACAATCATTTTTATTAATTTCGAGTACATGTTTGTCTATATATATATATAGATAGATATTTCAAATGGGTCGTAAGTCGTTATGATATATTTTCAATAATGAATTTGAACAAAAACGTGCCTAGATTGTCTTGGTTTAATAGTAATGATAAAGTTGAGATGAAGATGAACTATTATTTAACTTGAAACGGAGATGAACTATAATAGATAAATGATATCAAATGAACTATAAATAGTGCATTTAAATCCCTCACTCCCTCGAAGTAACATTAGCTCAGCTTGTACCGTTGGAATTAGCTTATTGAGATAAGTGAACTTACTATTAGATTGCTTTAGGGTTTAGTAGGATAAATTGTACGTTCAATGATTATCATGTGATACTATGACGGTTAAACACAAGCCACTAAGGCATGTGGTATTAGAACGAACTTCTCCTAGTAAAATGTGGTTTGAAGACGAATCAAGAAAGAAGCTAGTAGGCATGTAAAGGAGGTGGTACATGGATGAACTGGTACCACGAGTGAATAAGAATACCATGAAAATAGGAAACCTCAATGATCTGCAGCTTTAAGATCAAGTATTACTGGGTACAAACAAATAGATGGCAACAACATAATCTAACCGAGTTCGTCTTGATGATCGAATACCTATCATCAAAACGAACCAGGAAAGACATAAACATCAGTCAACTACCCAGCAGTTACATGTTGCAGTCAGGAACAGCCTCAAGAACTTCAGATTCTGGTAACAATCGTGGAGGCCTTAGATAACAAGTTGAGCTGTTCACTAAAACTAAAAGCTGAAATGTTTGTGGAACTTTACTCCATGGGGGGAAAACAAAACAATTTTGCATTGTGAATCAACAATGAAACAATACGACGAAGACTCGACATATCCTCCCACGATCTATCGATCTATCCAGTAGATATCCTTCCATTTCTTTCCAACCAAAGGAAAGAAAAGAAAACTCTATCCCTTACATATTTCCTTGGTTCTTATAAAGACAACATCTATGGTTCCTTGGTGGTAAGACCAACAATGCACAGAGAAACGATCTAAATGATTTCGTTATGAACTCGTATCAAGAAATAACTATCTATCATCCAAAACAACCTTCCACCTCTATAACCAAGCGACGTGCTAACCCAATTCTTTCTTCAATATCGAGTCAAATGACAACCAGAAACATCAAACCAGATCAGTTAAAACAGCCTAGTACATTCTTCAAACCTCTGCTAGTTATCATATCAGCAAGGGCACAACTTAACCACGTACACATTACTAGGACATTGAACATGATCCCGCTTATAGATACGAAGTTCAAAAGCTGGTCAAATTGGTTCGACACATGCAGACGATGTTTCGATGGCTTTCGATGCTTATGTCTGGACACTCAATCCTTCCAAAGAAAAAGCCTAAAGACCAGTTTTAAGTCTTTCAAAACATTGCATGAAGACACTGTGATACTAAGACAAAAGAAGAAGCAAACAACAGGTTCAAAATCCAAAAGAGAAGAGTGGAGGCCAATCATCAAGATAAGGTGCAACTAAACTAAACTTGGTTTATCTCCAAGATAATTGCTCAAAGGGGCATTGGTAACGCTTGGATATTGAGGTGGAGGCAATCATCAACCAAGCATACCATACAAATAACTTGAAGTGTAGATTCAAAACAATCCATTCTGATACCTACAAGTAAACTAGCTTAACTCCCTTAGAACTCAAGGACACATTTGTAGATCCTGTTTATCTCCTACAAAACTCATGAGAAATACCGACCATCCTGAAGAACGAAATAGAGAAATTAAAAGAACAAAGATATCTCATTTACCACATCAAGTATCCAAACTCTACCCATTTCACGTAATCAATATAGTAACAAAAAAAAAAAAAAAAAAAAAAAAAAAAAAAAAAAAAAAAAAAAAAAAA
>NW_019272041.1:2980143-3006188 GCF_002738345.1 Cucurbita maxima
TAAAAAAAAAAAAAAAAAAAAAAAAACAATCAGGACTTGAGTGTTTTCTTTTTTTTTTTCAGGTAAGAAACAAAGAATGCCAACGCTGATCAGATCGGAGAGGCATTTGCATTAGAACTAAAATATAACTAACAGAGAAAACAGAGTGAAAATCAAAAAACAAGCATACGCTATCAACCCGCGGTGCTCATCTCCACCATCAGCCAGAGAAACCATGAGACTCGTACAGATCCTCGTCGCCCACAACACAAAAACTCCGGCGACAGCGAATCTCATTATACCAGCTTGCGGTAGGAACAAGGACACTGCCGACAAAACCACAACCGGCAACATACAGTACCCAACCACGCTAGTACATGTGTGAAGGTTCAAATTACCATTCCGTCCGGCCAACATATTGAACACAACATATAGAAAGATGGAAGAAACCACAATCCATCCCAGAATCACGCCGAATTGGATCTTACCGGCGAGCAACTGGAAGAGACCGAAAAACATGTAAAGGAGAATCGGCCCAGACAAGTCCGAGTCCTTGTGCACATCGGGTCTGACACGGAACGGATTCAGAATCGACTTGGTCTTTTTCCAGATTTGATCCGGATGGATCCCGAGTTCGTCGAGCAGGGGTTCTTCGACTTCGAAATTAGCACCACCAGGGACAGACCCGCCAACAATAGAACCACCATAGATGCTACCGGAGGATGTTGAAGCAGCGGCAGCGGATCCGATGTCAAAGGACATAAACGGAATGCTGGAGCCCGTCGACCGAGGAGGCTGAAATGGCGCCGTCGCCACCCGCCGTTGTTGAAGATTGGGGTTGCCGCCAGAAGGGAAAACCACTGGCGGTACAGCGAATTCCTTCTTCACCGTCCCCATAGATTGCAGAAGAACAAAACTCTGAAATCTGCAACAGATTAAAATTCAAAACAGCTCTGAATCGAAGAATGATTTTGAGGTTTAGGGATTCGCCTCGCGATCGAACGCTCTATACGTAGTGAGAGAAATGGTGAAATACTCGCGACAATTCGAAGCTCTAGAAGGTAATAAAGAAAGCGGTTTATATAGTACAGATTTCTAAGGGTATATCCGACTTTTCATATTCCGTTTTTACTGGTTGACGGCACTTGTGGACGGGTTCTAGGCTGAGAATTTTATAAGTGACTTAATGTGAGGTACAAAATTACATCCTTACCACTGTTTTTTATGGAAAACTACGAATGGGTATTTCTTTCTTTCGAAAAGTTTTATTCATATTAGGAAAGAAATTGATGAAGTCATTAAAATGATTTAATTTCTAATTATTTATTTAGAAATAATCCTCTTAGAATTTTCCACCTTAATTACTAATTAGTTGCCCATTAAAATTTACTTTAAACTTTAAACTTCAAATATCTATCAATTTTGTCTGGTATACAAAGTTATTTAGGTCATTTTTGCAGATCTACGAGTCAATTGACAAGTCAATGAACTATATACGTTCACTGTCTTTACCTCTTAGCTCGACAATCTTCATTAATCTCAACTGATTATGAAATTTTGAGCTCCTACTCGAAACACATTAGGTAAAAATATTTTTTGGGTTTGGCTATGAGACAACTTTAACTCCATTTATGTCTCTTCTCTGTGTTAACTCGTTCGAAAAAACTAAGCCATTGCTAAAAACAGTATGGGGGCTAAAAAGAATTTAAAGGTTTCATTGTCGTTATATAAGTAGAGCACGAGGAATTAAAATGTTTTTTTTTTATTTTATGAATTTAAAGATTGAGTTATTAAGACGTCAAATTAATTTTATTGCAAACTCTAGTCTAATTAATTATGACATTCTCAAAATAAAATTATAAAATTTCAATATTCTTTTAATATTTTATGTGTGTATCAAAATGGCTACTCAAGTTAAAATCGTTTAGAATGTTGGATAAAATTACTAAAAAATTGATACTGGTCGGAATTAAATAAAAAGAATTATATTCACACTAATTTAAAATAATATATATAATGGAGCGGATTTATTATTTTGATGTAATTTAATTACTTTTCTAATTTGCTAATTAGAAGGAAAAAAAAAAAAAGTCGTTTGACTGACATGTCTCGACTTGGGGGTTAGTCGAAGAAATTGCAAAGAACGAGAAGGGAACCCGCCGATTCAACTCGGCGTGCTCGAGATGGCGGGTTGTAGGAAGCGAGGCGAATTCGAACCGTGAAATTGACGGAAAGCGATTCAAAT
Source organism: Cucurbita maxima (assembly GCF_002738345.1). Taxonomy (NCBI): domain Eukaryota; kingdom Viridiplantae; phylum Streptophyta; class Magnoliopsida; order Cucurbitales; family Cucurbitaceae; genus Cucurbita; species Cucurbita maxima. The sequence continues at coordinate 2,982,368 of NW_019272041.1, forward strand.
TCCTCTCGGCCACGATTACTAGGAATATCTGCCTTAGTTCTGCGTTTTAGGTTTGCTTGGATTGGGAAATCTAGCAATGGAGGAGGAAAGTTGTTCGATCTCCAAAGCAGGGGCAGTAACAGCCTGCACGGCCATGGCTTTGTTCTACGTCGCCGTTCTTTATGCTCCTACTTTGATTTTTCGTCTACCGCCTCCTACTTCTCTTCAAGTTTACATGATTCGACGGTTTCTGTGCGCCTTCATTTCCACCGCCGTCTCAGTCCTCGTCTGCGTTCTAATCCTTCCTGTAAGCTTCGATTGCTTTTTTCCGGTCATTAGTATCTGAAAGGATGACTGTATAGTCTGATTTTGCTATGAGCTGCTCCTAAATCATCTCCGGTTTTCCTTTTTTCGCATTGACACGTTTAATAATCATTTATCTCTGTTTGGAACAATCTTAGGAGAGAGAGAAAAGTTCGAGGCTATTCCGTTGTTAGGAAACGTTCTGCCACTGTTCACTTAAGGCAAAATGATCAATCAATATATTGTCAATACACTGTTTTAGTAAGAACTATTTTATCATGTGAACCACTAGTAAACTAACCGGAATTTTTGAAGTTATTTATTTATGGCTTTACTTTGTGGATTTTAGAAAAAATGAAAAGAAAAACGAAGTACATTTTGGTTTAAAGAATGTATTGTTCATCTTGAGGTTGCAGTCGGGTTATCAAGCTTAACTGAATAGCAAACTTGGATCCACCATACCGACTAATAGAACTGGGGACAAGAATTCATGTATACATAAACCGACTGGTGTAGGATATAAAATGAATGAATCAATCTAATGGGTAAATTATAGATTTGAGATCATTACTTTTTAATTACCATGGAAAGGAGACAATTTGAGTTTAGCTTAGTTGCTTAAGGCATATGCCTTCAACCAAGCGGTAAGTGCTCACCTCCACACGATGAGAGTATTACCATAAAAAAGAAAATATTATGTAGACACGATTTCTTGTTACTCGTTCTATAAGTTACAATAGATCTCTGGAATTTGTAATTCAGTTAATCTTTGTTACTCATTACAAGTGCTTTGTCCATATCTCACATATTTGTCTGTGCTAGCTTTCTATCAAAATGCTGACTTTCCCCATCTCATGTTGTTTTATGCTAGATAAGAAAAATGGATTTTTCACTTTTATTAACAGCTTATGGCATCCGAGCAGATCATATTGTAAGTGCAAATATCTTCTCCTCTGTTAGATAATACCCGCATTATCTAAGGTTTTCTTTAACATTTTAGTCAATTTTAGAATCTTGTAGTCTGCAGATTGGAAAAGTAAAATGAATCCTAACTTGCATCCTGAATTGCTTTTTTATCTATGAAACAGTGGCAAGCTGTGGTCTTTCCTCTTTCATTGACTTCTTTAATGTACCTTGGATCAATGGCCTTAAAGTCTTTGTTATTGGTGGATTCATGGGGAGAACATATGAATCACGGAGAAGGCTCCCTTTTGGACAGTGCCATATTTTTTTGGACAAGATTTCTTGATTGGGTGATATTAACGGTCTCTAATGTTTTAGCTTGGAGAAATTATGTTGTGGTGAGTACTCCTACAACTTTTCCATTCCATTTTTGGGTCCTCACTGTTTCCATCTCTTAAGTAATGGTAGTAAATGGATTGATGGTAGTAATGGTTGTAACTTTTCCATTCCATTTCTTGGGTCCTCACTGTTTCCATCTTTGGAGAAATTATGTTGTGGTGTGTACTCCTACAAGTAATGGTAGTAACTGGTTTGATGTGGTTACCTGATCACTATCATCAATCACTGAAGATTCATGATTTGGTTGGGGAGGCTTTGACTGACGTCCATGTTCTGGATGCTACTCGGGGGTAAAATATGCTGTGATTTTGAGTTCGTGAGTTGCCCTTTCTATAAAATTCAAATAGATTTCTTTAGAGTAGGTCATTATATGGTAGTAAATTATTCTTTACGCTAGGCTGAACCTTTTTTGCTTGGATTTGTTGGTTCATATGAAAGGTTTTATTTTGAATCACACATTGTTTGGACAGGCTCCACTAACTGAGGAGTTGGTGTTTAGAGCATGCATGATACCAGTTCTTCTATCTGGGGGATTTAAACCAACCACTGTGATATTTCTCTGCCCCATTCTTTTCAGTCTGGGTAAGTTAGACACTTCATCGCTTTGGCAGTTTAAACTGCCATACATAAGATTTTGTGAATGTACTCTCATTTCTTCTTTATGGGGCATGACCTTATTCTTCTCTGTACTATTTGTTCTTTTCAGGATTTGTTCATGTTTTCCCCCCTATTTATATGAATATGGGGCAGCATTTCAAGGGTTTCAGATTGAGATTTCTTGTTCTTGTAGCATGTTACTTAACCATGTTAAATGACCACGAGACCTATATGTATAAATGAAGAGATCAATTTTCATTGAGAAATATGAACTGTAGACCTAAGTTCGTGCTGATAATTAGGATGAGTTTATATTTTTCTCCCATGTATTTCAACATTTATTGCTTACATTTGGTTTTAGTTTATTACTTTGAATTGTTATGTGACCACTAGACTTTGAACATTTGGTCGTTCTGTGAATTTACTCGTACTGTTTAAAAGTTAGTCATATTCTGTTCCATCATCACGTTGCAGCACATTTAAGCCACTTTATGGAGTACTATGACAAGCAGAACAACAACTTAACGAAAACAGTTATGGTTGTAGGTACAAAACCTTTACTCCCTGAAAAAGGTTATTTATATTTTTGTTTTAAATGTTTATAAAGGATGTGTATCAGTTTTGCTTATTATTTTTCCAGGTCTTCAGCTTTGCTATACTGTGGTATTTGGATCATACGCAAGTTTTCTCTTTGTGCGAACTGGTATCTGGAAAACATTATTTTTCATGCTATTTATTTTATAGGTCTTATTTTTTGGTTCTTTTGTTTCAGACTGCTATGCTATAATCGATTATCAAGTAAAAAGAGATTTAGATTCTAACTGTTGAACATGCACCAGCTTCAAGCTGAAATTGGAATGGAATGATTGTCAAGATCTTTAAATGTGCCACTCTATAGAAGCTCAAACAATTTCGCAATGAAGTTCTATTTATATATTTTTTATATATCTTCTTTTATTTAGTTTTAGTCTTGGACAGATCTAATTTGTTTCATGGGAAGCATGTGTTCGCATTAATGCATTTCTTGTTATAAGATAAATGATGATAACTAATGTTCTTATCAAACTGGCTAGATTAATAATGATACGGTCGCATTAAAAATTTGATGATGCTGATAAAAAGGTTGATTTTAACATGACATCGAATATATTTGTAATTATTTTTATTAATGCTATTAGGAGGTAGCCTGTGGACAATATCTTTTTGGTGCTTTCCTTTAGAGCTCTTGCTTAAGAGTTTTGTAATGAATATCCTTGGTCACTTCCAATTGGAGTGTTTGCTTTCTGTTCGTTGAAAGTAGCTTCGATATATTTCATTGCCACCAGAAGAAACATGATATCTAAAATAGATTTCACAAGCCTAGCCACTAATGTTTAAGCATTTGCAACCGTTCAACTGAGGATGCATCACTGGAAGTTAACCATGGGAAATTAGTATTTGGTAATGTTATTGGCGAACTGTATTATTTTCCCTTATGGGGTAACTAGTGTCCGGAGTGGTAATGCTTTGAAATTTTGCTCTTGTATCGTCCTTTGTAAATTGTTCATTCTTGGTCATGCCATTTCTGTGAGTTCTCTAATATGGTGGCATGAAGATGTCGCACTAATGCCGGGTGTCATATTCCTTGCAGGCCATCTTCTTGCTCCGTTAGTTGCTCATGTTTTTTGCAACTTTATGGGATTACCCGTGCTTTTTTCTCGAAGAAGAGGTATATTTACATTTTTCTGATCTAAATTCATCGATAACCCAGGATAATAACAAAAGAACAAACATACTCCCTTTTCCCTTTGTATAGGAAAAATATGTTCCAAATTCCTCGTCATTATTACAATTCCATATAGTTAGACTATTCTGTTCGCTACCATTCTTTATGAGAAGGTTTTCTACGTGGTCATTTTCTAAATGCAAATAAGTGGTTGAATTGGTGATCAATGACCGCCAAAAAGAATGTTAAGAAAATGATAAATCACTCTGTCTAGTGCTCGAAACATTCTCATTTAGGACTGGATTGGAGTCAATAATGCAAGTTGAATTGTTATAGGTTCATTAATAACAATTCTCAAATTGCTCTGCATATAAAATACCACATGCCAAAGCTGAATTTAACCCTTTGTGTCGAGTTGATGTTTTCTGACATTTTTTTTTCGCTGTTCATTTTTGTTTATTAATTTGTCTGAGTTGAAAATAACTTTATCTAAACATCACAGGAGTGGTGAGCCTGGCATTTGTAGTTGGAATGGTGGGGTTCCTATGGCTTCTTTTTCCCATGACAAGTCCACATTTGTTTAACGAGAAAACAAATAACTGCAGATGTTGGCATGGACATTGTTCTTGGAACTAGACTGAAAAATCTTAGATTAGAGAGAAGGTTGGGAAGAAGAGAGAGAAAGAAAGAGAGAGAGAGAGAGAGAGATGTAGAAGACGGAATGTTCCTTTATTGAGCAATGTACGAAGGCTGTTTAGTGAGTAGAAAACCTGTGAATATATCTTCTCTTGCTTGCGAGTTGCAACAAGAATTAGAAAACACAAAGCGATTTGAATGACTAATAGACATTATTGATTGTTGTTTGAATGAAGGTGTTAGGCAGCCAAGGATGTTGTTTTGAACCAAAGCAATAAAAAATGCTTGCATACTGAACCAGTTTCCATTCAGCTTTTGAAACCCTTCCACTCTTTGTAGATATTGTAATGATGGCCCCAAATCCATAGGGTACCCTCCAAGTTGAGGATCTATCCACCCCCCCCATAAATTAGCTTCATCTTGGTTTGAGTTGAACTTCCATGGAAGAAGTGTTGAGAATGGTCAGAAAATGAAAGAAACAAGGAAGAGGGAGGGAGGGATAATGATGATTATGTATGATGGGTTTAAAGGGACCAATTTGGTTGTTTTCCATGAAAAAGGAAAAGAAATTCAAATGGGTCATCATTTCTTATTACCCTTTCTTCTCACATTTGATAAATCTCGATGAGTTTTCCTTGAAGGCCTAGGAGGCCTACAACAAACAGCCTCACACTAGCCCTGTAAATGCCCATTGAGTTTCTGGAGTTTTTGGAGTTTTGGATTGGACATTCTTCTTTATGCTATATGTTTTTTCTTCTATGTCATTGTCTGCACAGCTTTAACAGTTCTTTAGATTTAATTTTTTTTTTTTAATGGTCAACCTGGTAACACTTTTATAGGCCATTTTCTTTATATATACACACACACATATATATATGTACACACACATATATATATGTACACACACACATATATATACACACACACATATATATATACACACACACATATATATATGTACACACACACATATATATATGTACACACACACACATATATATATATACACACACACATATATACACACACATATATATACACACACACACACATATATATACACACACACATATATATTGAATCAACTCTTTCATTGACTTTTCACTGTTATTTTCTTTTATCCTTTTGGTGCGATGACGTTTACCTACTGATTAGATTAGATACTCCCATCACTTTCTTCTCAGATGGAATACGAATGAAAAAGCTCCCTTTCTTTGCTTTCATTTTTGTGAGAAAAATCATAGATTTTGGACTTTTAATACTTTATTTTGAAAATTTCCCTTAAACATTCACATGGGTTTCAAAAATACCTTTGTATTTTTTAAAATTTGATTGATATACTTATATATTTTTATAATTTATAAAACTATATAAGTTCTTGGTTTTTTTTTATTTTATCATTATTTAAACTTCAAATGTTCAACTGGTTTTTAAACGTTTCTTTTCATGCAAGGAAGCCACATGCCACCTACAAAAGTATAAGCCCATGGAAATGCTACGTAAATTCAGAACCTAAGGGAAAGAAATAAAAATCAGAAACATGGAATCAAGCTTTTTTTAAATACATCCACGTGGTTTTGTCTTAAGTAGCCAAAATCCATTAAGCTTTTTTTAAATGCTGTAGCAGTCACCGAAGGAAGTTCCACTAAGCCTTCGGTATTGGTGCACAATGGATGGTGCCTTACTCCTCTGATGTCAGAGAGAACAGCAAAGCCAATCACATTAGAGTCTACACTTATCGAGCCTTAGATATTAAGTAAACCTACGACGAAAACCTTTACATCTGAGGGTTGATAAGACGACAAGTGTCTTTCGTAAGTAGTAAGGGAAGAGCTTATTGAATGTCTAAACGTCATACCTCAATATCTCTACCCGCCCTGCATGAGGATTAATGCAGTAACCGAAGGAAATGCCACTACGCCTTCGGTATTGGCGCACAGTGGAGGGTGCCTGCACCGTAAAAGGAGGGAGGGTTCGATCTATGATGACAACACCTAAAAATCATTTTGTTTTTCTTAAGGAGAGAGAACTGAAATATTCTGTCGAACAAGTTAATGATTGTAAGACAACTATGCTTCTAATTCATCGAACAAATAGGAAATTTTTTTTATATATTGCAGCAAAGATTTGGCATTAAATTAAATGGGTAGTAAGGAAAAAAACAATTTTTTAGCAAACCCATTTTAAAATTTTAATTTTCAATCACAATTTGACATTAAGAGAGAGAGAGAGAGAGAGAGAGAGCTGATAAGCTGAAATTGGTGTTCCCTTAGATAGGCTGATACATCATTTTTAAAGTACAGAAAAATCCATATCCTAACCCCCAAAAAAGAAGAATGAAAAATAAATTATATATATATAAAAAAAAAAAAAAAAGATAGAGAAGATGCTAAAGCTACAGACTACCTGCTACTGTAGTAGGCTATGGTAATTCACAAAAAATGAAAACAAAAATAATAATAACTTTAGTGGGGCCATGATATCATCACCATCGTCTTCTTCTTCTTCTTCTTCTTCCTCCATTGATATCAACGGGAAGAATTAGAAGGATTTGTAAGCGAAGCAGAGCATAGATTAAGATCAGGGATCGATTTTGTCTTCCCTTTGGACAATTTCTGCTTCAGTTCTGTAAGAAGAGCTTGATTTTCTTGGTTCAATATCTGTGCTTTCTTCCTCAGTCTTTCATTTTCCTTCATTATGTAACAGTTCTGCAAATACAGATCCGAATTTAGCCTCTCCATTCTTCCAACACTTTCTATTTTACAATCTAATATATATATCTATATCTCCTTCCCTTCTTCTTTATCCTGCAACAAATAAGAACAATTTTCACTCTGAAATATTCTTCAAAAACAAACAAACAAACAAACAAAAAAAACCCCCAAAAACAGAGTAAGAAGATGAGTTAGGAGCAAACAAGTCGAAGGCTCAAATGGGTTTGGATTAGAAACTGAGAAGAAGCTTTAGGCGTATACCCATATATAAATGTCAGCTGAAGAGAGAGAAACATATATATATAGAGAGAGAAACAGAGTAAAACAGAGGAAAAGGCGAAAGGAAGGAGACAGAGCATTGTAACAGCAATGGCTTCTCTTCTTTCGGTTGCCTAAAGCTGAAAGGAAAGGATAATTCTAAAGCTAAGCACTTAAAAACATCACAAGAAGCTTCAAAAAAAACTTTGGAGCTTTAAATACATTTCCCTATGAACAAACAAAACAACACAGAAACAGAGGAATTTGTTTGAAGCACATAAAAATGAGGTAAAAACACATCAAAACCAAAACAAAAACAACAAATTTGCACCAAAAAACACCATTTTCTTCACAGAACAAACAAATAAGCCACAACACAAGGGCATGTCCCTACCTTTCTGGGTGAAATGGAAGAAAAAAGGGAACTTCAAGAACATATATATATATATATATAGAGAGAGAGAGAGAGAGAGAGAGAGAGAGAGATTGGGTGGGTTGTTTTTTTCTTTATCTTTTAAAAAAAGATCACCTTTTGAGGATGGGTTTGTGGGGAGAAGAGAGAAGAGAAGAAGAAGAAGAAGAAGGCGAGGGACAAATGGATCAAAGAGGCTGTTAATTTATAGACTCATAGGTCTAGAGAGAGAAAGAAACAGTAAGAGAGAGAAAGAATAATATAAAAATAATAAAATAATTCTATAGGGACATTGAGACAATAGACATGAGACATGCCCCTCTTTCTGACATAACAATCATTTAACTGTAAGCATGGATGGCGGCCGGTTATAGGAACAACCTCAAAAATATTTTCCATTATTTTTTTAAACTCAATTTTATTATAATTTTTCTGTTTCTTCTTCTAAATTGCCTCTTCCAACTTATTATCCAAAAACATTTAAAGTTCTTTATTTTTTTTTAAAAAAAATAATTTAATTAAGCTAAATTACAATGTAAGAATTTAAACGATAACGTATCGTCCGCTTTATTGTATGTAAAATTAAGTTCTCGAGAAATGGAGCGAAGGGTAGGAAGCGTAAATAGGAGAAATGTAGGAGGGTATTTTGGCCATAAAATCCAACCTTATGGGGGTTTTAAGGGAGGGACAATTATGGGAGTTACGGCTAAGGGCATGTAAAATGATTCGCAATGATGGTATGGATTGGCTTCTAAACCATCATCACAACCTTCTCAATACACCCACCAAACCCTTTTGTTTTCTCTCCACACCCACATTTATATATATATATATATTTTTTTTTATTTATTTATTTATTTATTTATTTATTTATTGCTTTTAATAAATTATTATCCTAAATTTTGTATGTCTGTTTGTAGCCTCCCTTTCATTTCCCTTTCACATTTCTAATCTCTTTGTGTTGGTAACTATTGGCAATAATCATTATTTTCCCCTTTTTACCCCTTTTTTTGGGGTGCACTTACAACTTTTTACCTTTTTTTTTTTTTTTTTGTTGGGATTTTATACCTTACTTGTAACTTTATATGGTTTCGTTCATTACTAACCCACTCAAGAATATATGTTAGACCTTAATTTTTAGCGTTTTTGTTTGACAGGTATTCGTAATATTTAATGGGTTTTTCAAGACAATAGAAAGATCTTAACTTTATTTAATTCATCCCTAATTCGAAGGAAAAAAATTACTTTTTTAACATTTATGTTTGACGGGTATTCATAATATTTAATGGGTTTTTCAAGATGAGTAGAAAGATTTTAACTTTATTTAGTCATGTGTATTTGAAAGAAGCTAAAACTAGGTATTTGAACGTATTCCAGTTAAACACATAGTATTTATTTTTTAAACCAGAGATGTTTAACATGATTGTTTGAGCTAGGTTGGAGATATCGACTAATTACTTTTTTGAAACTATGTCTTCATGCTTACGTAAAATAGCTTCACGATACAACTACCTGGCCTTATAATAGTTAGGACCATTTTTAACCCGTAGAATATGAAGCAATTGATGATGGTATTTTGTTGTTTTACATTATTATAAACCATTATTGCAAGGAAAGCAAGGATAATGAATGAAAGCATTTTGAAAGCAATGGACAAAACACAAAGAAATGAGGAGAAGAAGAAAGAGTTGGTATTTTTCCTTTTTATTGGATAGAATTGGAAGAATGACAGAGAAGGGTAGGAGGGGGCCAGCCAGCCTCAACCCCTCTCATGGGTTATGAGTAGCTTAGTGTGAAGCATCATGGTTTTCACGTATTCTCTTTTCAAGGGTATTTTTGTCATTTTAACATTTCTTAATATGTTTTTAAGGGTATTTTTGTCATTTTAACCTCCATGTAGAGCTTATCCATCTCTATATGTGATGTCCAAAGCAACGAACGCGGATATTATCAAAATTACCTTTTTACCCCTCTTTCGCTTTTACTTTCCAAAGTTATTACCCTATTTGGCTTTTGAAGTGTTTAATGATAATGGTTATTGAGTGGTAGGGTGGAAAGTACCAAAATAAAATTATTTGCATGGTTGGGTAGCATTAATTTAGTTTTGTTTGATTCTTTTTTTTCTAAAGTTGTTTTTATATTAAAGATTTTGACGTAAGAACAAAATGAGTTTTTAAATTACCGTAACGTAAATAAAATAAAGATACGACAACTAATAAAAAATGGACCACTGAAAACATGAGCTCGAGATTAGCACTCGTAATTTAAGAGGACATCAAAGGAAGACTAGAGAACAGTGATGAGCACGGTTTAAAATTTTGAGGGTTGAATTGTTGTTATCAAGTTTTTTTATTTTTAACGTGTTGTTTTTGTACCAATTTATATACATATTAACCTACCTCTCCACGACATTTAATTATTACTCAATTCGTAAGATTTTGGGTCAATAGCCTCCATGATTGATGTTCTCTATTATTTATTTATTTATTTATACTTTTGCAATTGTCTCGAAATGACCACGAAGCTAATCCATTACACTTATTATTCTAGGGTTTTATTATGCCCGACAAAAAGAGGCCATACAAGATTTTTCGAACGCAAAAAAGTTTCTTATTTAATGATTGACACGGGTAATATAAGTCAAAAAGAGAAACTTTACGATTTTATAAATTAATTTATTTTCTTTTTCTTAATAAAAAAAGTGATGTTTTTTAGTCAAAATATTTGTTAAAAACATTTTTATTTCTAAAATTAAAATCCATGGATATTATTACTATAGAAAAATTGAGAAACCCATCATAATTATTTTGAAATTTTTAATTATGAAATTTCAAGAGAATAATGAATAAATTAAAGAATTATATGATTTAATCATAAAAAATTATTAAAGTAAGAGAATTACTTAAATAGAAACCAAATTTAAAAGAATCTTTTTCCATCCTAAATGGCACATCCCGTAATTATTCTGAAAAACATGGCTTAAAGTATAATAAAGTAAAAAAAAATTGCATTTATTTAGAAACTTGACTTAGAAGATGACAAGTTTGAAAATCATAATATTTTGTCAGTTAATTATATATTTTTTAATCATTGGATTTTCTGTTGAGAGAGAGAGACACAAACATGCATTAAATATTAATATTAATTCACAATAATTAAATTAAAATATTTTGTTGTATCACTTTTTCCATTTTTTAATTTGATTTTATTTATTTATACACTTTATGAAATTACTAAATATATGTTTTTATTTAAGATAAAAGTTTATTGAATAAAATGAACTTTACGATTATTAATCTAAATTCAATAAACTAAGAACATTATGACTATAGTATGATCACTTGAACTATATGTAGAGACATAAGAGTTGATCAAGTTTAAGTATACGGTCAAAATGATCTATAGTATAAGAATAAGAATAAGAATGAATACCTTATTCTGGAGACAGTATGGATGCGGCCCACTTTTGTATATGATATAAACAATGCGATCACTGAAATTGTACATGTGGAGACATGTGAGTGGGGACGTCCTATGCAATGAGTATTACATAAGATCGGACCATGAAGAAAATCACTCTCACTTTATAATGTCGTTTACTGTTGAGACTGATTTTCTTTTCATTCGATGACCTAGGTAACTCAATCTTAATCCTGAGCTAACCATGAACTCCTGTTTATTCGGAATTATCCTTAGATTTGTATGGGTGAGAGTGGCTCAAGTTCGCCGATTCAATAGGCCTCCCATTTCATGGGTAAGACTGGGTAAATGGCTGAGGACGTGGGGTGCAAGATGGAATTCACTTCTACCCACTTTTAGGGATAAAAGAGAGGTAGTTCCCTTAAGTACTGACTTCAGGTCTTGAACAAGGGGGCCCACCCTCTCATTGATCTGAGAGGGATTCGTTTTACTGGTTGGATCACAAACCAGTTGTTCATTAGAGGATCAGTGAGACATGAGAAACAAGAAGTAACTTCAGGGGTAAAATGGTAAATTGACCCAGCTATAGTTACGAACAACCTGTGAAGGATCGACTTACTAATCATGGTTATATCAAATGGACAGAAATATATTTTTAACGAGGGGAGTGTAACTACTAGGCTATAGTGGAATGTCCTAGTAGTTAACAAATGTTGGTTAACAAGGTTAATGAGTTTAACCGGTCAATCTTGGATCGTTGGAGCCCATGATCTATAGGTCCATTAGGTCTCTTTGCTAGCTCATATCGGACTAAACCATAGAATAGTGTAACGAGTGAGTTCGAAGTGTTCGAATTCAAATTAGAGAGAATGCGCTACATATATACAATATATTTAACCGCATTTTTGTTTTATTTACGAATTAAACAAAAAGAGAGAATCTCAATCAAATATGTGTCGGAATTAATTGGGATTGACATTTGAATTAATATTAAATATTAATTAAATAGTTTAATTAATTATTTAATATTACTTTAATTTGAAATTAATAATTCAAATTGATTTTGAATCAAAATGAATAAAGTAAAAATGTGGACTTCATTTAATGGAAAAATCCATGTCAGTGGAATTTTGAGGTGTCAAAATTTGGTTAACTCAAACATGCATGCTTGCCACGTAATCCCAAACATTTGAGTGAAATTTTGGTAGTCAAAGTTTGGTAGCTTTCAAATTTGCATGAACATGCAAACATGACTCTATAAATAGAGTGATCGTAATACATGAAAGGTCTTCTTGTTGGTGAAAAACCTTGAGAAAAATCTCTCACAAACACTCTGTTCATATATACAAAATCCCTCTCAAGTTTAGTCACTTACCGGATTCCACAATCCCGTTCTAAGGTCGGATGATAGTGGAGAAGACACTAGTAGTGGTTCGAAACCGGTTCGTGAGAAAAAATGAATTTAAATTGCAAAAGGTTAATATTCAAACTCATTAAATTTTAATACTTATGAACATGCTAGCTAATTTATTATAATTGATGTTCTAAAAGTGCCTAAGATCAAAATTGCTTCTGCATGTGTTATATTAACACTATTAATATTATCCGACATGCTTCTTTATAAATGGAATATTAACAACTATTTTGAAATGTTTTTCAGTTTTTTTTTAATATATTTTTTTTATTATTTTTATATCATAAATTTTATTTTTTTTCTTTGAAATAGATGAAAAAAAGTTTATTTAGGATTTGAATATATTTCTAAACATTAACTGTCACAATTTAAATTGATTTAATTCTTTATTAATTATAATATAACAAGAAAAAAAAATCAATTTAGATAATATTTACAAAACTTCTATTAAGAAGAAAAAATAAATTATCAGAATAATTAATAATATTTGGTTGAATTATTTGATATTTAGTCAATATTTTATTTGGGCATGGGGAAATTGCTGAAATTTTTAGATTTTTTAGGGGTCAAAATTGAGTGTTTTAAAACCCATGTCTGCAAAATATAAATTTCATGAAACCTAAGGATATGGCTGCAAAGAAAGAAGTGGGGAAGGTCTGTAAATAGAAGTAAATATGGGGGCTAACAGCCAAAACGAATAAAAAGGGTTATAAATTGGGTCTGCGACAAACCAATCATGACATGCCCTAAAAATAATAAAGGGACTTGTGATTCCTTGCCTCATCCATCCACCTCTTAAATTCATCCACAACTTGCCAATTTGTACTTAAAAAACTTTTTTTTTTTCAAATCAACCCCTTTAGTTTTAATATTTCACGATTTTGGTTTAAAACAACGTTAAACTATAAATTTAGTCCTCGAACAATTCAACTATTGTTTCTAAATCAACCCATTTAGCTGTATTATTTCATAGTTAATGCTTAAAAACGCCTTAACTAAACCTAAAAGTTAATTACTCTTTATATCTTCTCAATTCAGATCGACGTAATAGACAAACACATGACTCAACATCTTAAAAAATTGATTATTTTATTTTCATTTCTACATTATTATTAAATTGAAAAAAGTTACAATAATAAATTTTATAGTATACTTAATCAAGATAATATAATGTCAATATATACATAACTAGAACATTAAGGTAATTAGTTTGCTTGGGCTATAAAGGGAGGGCCTCACTATAATTATTTAGGGTTAAAATTAAAAGGGGATGAAATTACTGAAATGGCCCACAGGGGAAAAAGGAGATGAAAAGGGTAAGGGAAGGGCAAAAAAGGGAATGGAAAATAGAGAGGGGGCCTTTTTCTGAGGTCATTTATAATGATTTCACATAATAATAATAATAATAATAATAATAACAAAGTGCTGCATGGCTAATGATTATTTTTTTTACATTATTACGGGTTAGTAAGTGCAATGAACCCTACACGTGAGTTACCCTTTTCCTTTTCTTTTTTTTTTTGGACCACACGTGTGGATATTTTAATTATAGAATTTCTTAAACTCCACACTCGTACCACATTTCTTTTCGTTTTTTTTTTTGAAGTATTTTATTTTTAGAATTTTAAGAATTAAATTTATAACTACTAATTATTTTTTTTTGTTATTTATTCTTAAATGTATTTTCCAAAATTCAAACCAATTTTTAAAATTTTAAAAAGCTATTTTTGAAATTTGATTAGGAATTTAAATGCAATTATAAGAATGGTAAAATATATACATACTTTTAAAAAAAAATAAAAGTAAGACTCGGATTATTTTGTTGATCGAATATCTTACTTGTTTGAGATTCAAATCACTTAACAAGTAAAAATTGATCATGTCAAGCATGATTCTTCATACAGCCTAAACTACATAGAAAATTATAAAGAAACATAGACATTGGTCAAAGGAAAACACAAATACTCATTACTCCATTTTCCAAGTCTCTTCTACAAAGATAACGTACATGACTTTATACAGCCTCAAAATGAAAACTCTTAACCTTCTATGCGTCATTCCAAAAGTTGTAACCTGCATACTTATGACCCTAATTAACCACTATATTTTATGACCATAATTAGCCACAGTGTAAATAACCCTAATTAACCACTATATTTCATGACCATAATTAGCTACTATGTAAATAAGTCTTAAAATACCTAAAGAAACCACATAGCAATAAATTATCATCCACCCAAAATTTGTAGTCATAAATAGAGCTTGATTCTTTTTTAATGTGACTTGAATTGCAACATCTTGTGATAATTTGAACATTTTCTTCCCATCTTAGTGGATTTAGTGAACTTCAAGTTTGAATTAGTTATGGAATATATGATATTTGTAATCATTTAATATCTGGAAGAATATATTAGTTAGGAAATATATTTTAGATATTTGTAATCAGTTAAATTTGAATAGTAGTATATTTTATTTTATTATCAAGATTTAGTTAGTTTATATTTTCTTTGTAGATATTATTTAGTATCTTGTGTGAAAGGTTGTGAATATCAATGAGATTAAGAACCTTCGATTCCAATTCTATTTTTTATTCTTAGATCTGTATTTTTTCATTGAGTAATAATATTTTTATATCTACTCACACTTTTGAGTGGTAGATATTACGTCAGTGATAATTTGAACATTTTCTTCCCATCTTACTTAAATTTTATTTTATATGATTGATGTTTTGGTTCATATCACTAGATCTCCTATCTGGTATATGATTTAATAATTTTTATTGAATTTAAAATTAAATTACAAATACTCTCTTTTCACTTTTAAGTTTGTGTTGGTTGGTTTATTTTTTTTTTAAAAAAATCTAAAAATGTTTAAACCTATTAAAAAAAAAATTAAATGCGAGCAAAAAAAAATAAAATAAAAAAAATAATTAGTTAATAAAAATGTGAAATCTTGAAATAGAGACAAAATAGAAACTATGAAGGGTAAAAATGCAATATTAAAAAATAATAATAATAATAATAATAAAACCCCATACAATTCAAACTCAATCCCAAGCGAAGATAAGGTGGAGTTTCCTTTCTAGGAGGTTAGACAACTTTTAGGATGTCCAGTCCACTAAGTTTTTCTGTTTAAAAGAATGAAGCAGCTAATTCCCATTTGCTTCCCAAAATCTAATTTGTGATTATGATCCATCACCAATCTAAACAAAACTTGACAACAGCCGAACACCACTTTCTCATATAATCATCATTCTAACTCTAGATCGCTAAGAAGTCAATTCTAGCTTTGCCAAGCCCACTAATCACACTAAACAACTGTTCTAGACATGCTACATTTGGTTGCCAAATAAGTTTCGTAGGACTTCAAATTCTTGGTAGGTGGCCAAACTCATTCCTTCTATACTTTGTTTTTCATTGGCCCCGTTAACCACTACTAGGCCGGCTCATAGTGTTAGTACTCTTCCCAAATCATAACCCTATAAATCAAAATTAACTTATATCCTATCCATTCGTGTGTATCTCAATTAGTTAAGAGTGTACCATCAATCAAGAAGTCAAAGGTTTGAATTTCATCTCACCACGTTGTTCAAGTTTCTTAAATTTATCCTAATACACCTACCAGAGCAAGGGGATGGGACAAGCAAGGAAGTTTCCAAGTGTCATCTAGATGAGATCAAGGTGGGGGCATAACGAAGAGATAGAAGTCAAATTCAAACCCTTTTTCTTTTGCTTTATAGCCTTTTTATCAATTACTTCAGCCCATTGCTGGGTTCACTTTTTTGGTGTTTTAATAATCCTGTTAAGATTTTGCAAATATTAAACAGGCACCATAGATTGTTTATACTGATTACCAAAGAATAAAATCCAACTTCTTTTACCCAAAAGATCTATTAGGAGAAAGAGTTCCTCTCAATATTCCGGCTAATCCGCCATCAAGATACCTCTACTTGATTTTCTCACCTCCATATCATCCTTTTTTGGTCACTAGTAGACATTGTCCTCTTTGAGAGAGGTTTCCACACCCTTGTAAAGAATGTTTCATTCCCCTCTCCAACCTACCTCCCAAGCCTATCACTAATAAATATTGTCCTCTTGAGCTTTTCCTTTTAAGCTTCTCCTCAATGTTTTGAAACGCATCCGTTAGGAAGAAGTTTCCACACCCTTGTAAGGAATGTTCCGTTCCCCTCTTCAGTTGACGTGAGATCTCACAAAAGGAGAATCAATAATGACTTTTGTTTAACAAATTGGATCCTCAGCATTTTCTAAAGCCTAAATAGTGATCCAACATTTTCTGTCCATGAGAAAAATTTGAAAAATTTGACTTAAAATAAATAGGTGTGTTCATTAATAGTTTCAGTGGATCATCTTATTTGAACAATTCTGTCCATGAGAGGCTAAATGACACCACAATAGGATCATCTTCAGTGACTCGACCTTATTCATCTCTTATTTTCTTGGTCATGACTTTATAATAATAATATCCATTAATTTAATACACCCATTTCTAACCAGTAAGCTTTTAGCCAGCATCAACACAATAAGAAGATACCTAAGCACATAATATTAAGGGGAAGAAAGGTCTCCTCATAAGATCATGCTATTATATAGAGAGCTTTACAAAAGATGTATGATAAGGGAAAAGCAAAAGGCATTTACTTTATCCAGTGATTAATAAGGCCAATATATTTCTTTATCCAGTACAAATGAGGGGCCACCATTCTTTGTTCACATTCATTTAATAGGTGGCCACAATTACTCAAATAATTTAATAGGAAAGTAGTTAACATCAGAGCCACAGTCTCAAAAATAAAGAAAATGACATTAGTATACTGAACAGACATCCTTATGAATCCAATATGATATTGCTTATATTTTAGGAGGCATAAAAAAGTGGCAAGGATATCAATGATTTGCCATGGATATATAATTGCAAGCTATTGATCAATGGCATATTGAAAAGCAAAGTGAAAATAATTGTGTTTGTGAACAAGATTCAACCTGGCGACAATGGGAGTCTCATTTGGCTTGTGAATGGGGGCCGCAATGTTGTCAACTAGATGATCTGTGATTACAGCTTTCTCAACTGCATATGTCAGGAATTTCAGCTGTGATTCTTCTTTTAAAGCCATAATCACTCACCATTGTCCTATGCAGTCAAATGCAAGATGAACAACAACAAAATGAGTTATTGCTGCTTTTTCAACAACAAAATGAACAATATTCTTCACATCATTAAACATGTTAATGAATAGAAAATGAGTTATTTCTGCTGCCTCATATCGATTATGGTTGAAATATGGAGTCATGAACATTATTTCCTAACGATGTGCAAAACAACATAAATCAAAAAAGATAAATTGTAGCATTCCTATTTCAAAAAGCTTAAACAAGACTAAAACACAAGAAGGAACCAAAGAATATTATAGTCGAGGTGTGCGCAAACTGACTCAAACACTCGCGGATATAAAAACAAAACAACCACAAGAATTTCCCATTAAGCTATTCAGAAAAAGTGACCTCAGATCAAAGAACTATATGTTATTCTCTGTTTGATTAAAATTGGCTAATTTACTAAACTCCTGCCTAACAGAATAAAGATGAATCTACTGAATTGACTGCAAACATTCAACTCTTGGAAGTTGAAAAACAATCGAGTATCAACCATGTAGCAAATGCAGACAGCTAACCTATTTTAAGTTTTATTCAGTGAAGAACAAGAGGACCTAATAATTTGAATTTTTGTTATCTTGAACCATGCTAATACTTAATAGTTAAATAAAGAAATCGACGCACTAGCAACTAGAAGAACTTCCACAAAAGAAAGGTAAGCATCCAAACTCTATCTTTAAAGCATGCAATGAACAAGCCCAATACGTTGGGCATTTGAGAACTCTAAACCATGCAATATGAGCACAAAACTTCGTCTCTTCTTGTCTGACCTTCCGAGAACATGCCACAAAGGTCCCTAATAGACAAACACAAAACCTCCAGATTGGAAACATAAAATTCTGATCCATACTTTTCTTCTGCTGTTCATTTTACAAAACTTCCATTAATCTTAAACTAGAATCTGCAGATTCCAATTCGCATGAACAAACGAAATCACATGAGATTCGATACGCAATGAAGAGAAAAATTCTTGAGCTCAAATTTCAGAAGATCGAGATCAAAGAAAATCGCTTACTGTTTTTTTCCAATTGACAAACTTGATCGGGAGAAAGCCCTAGGATTCAACCCTCATTGCACTGAAGGAGCCGAAACCAGACATTGAACTCGGCCGTCGAAATTCGAATTCCAGAGCACCAATCAAACGCCGCCGTCTATTCCCTCCCTCCTACGGGCGGGAAATATTGGGCTTGAGTATTGGGCCACCCCCAATTATTTTAGCCCAAAATGGGCCTACTCACAATTACATTTTTAGCCCGTTCATCCTTTATATTATATTTTTATTAAATATGTTTTAATTTATTTAATTATTTATCATAACATCCCCTAACTTAAATGGTAAGCAATTGATGTATTTTCTCATAATTTAAATTTAGATTCCTTTGTGTACATTTCTAATATAATATTCTCACAAACTTTATACTAAGTGACTTTTTTTTAATGTAAATATAAATTAAATATATTCGGATTCGGTTTCCATTAAACCCTTTTATTGTACACATTAAATATATTACATATTTTTAAATATTAACAAATTTATTAAACATTATTTTTCTTTTTTAAACTTAAATGGCTGGCTCACATGTTTAAAAGTATATTTATAAAATAAATAAATAAATAAATAAATAATATTTTATAATATATATATATATAAATGTTAAGAACAATGGCCGACCCAAAGAAGCCTTAGACGCCACAACATCGAAGCACGATGTTTTAAACGTCGCGTAAAAAACTAGCAGAAAATGGAGCGGTTGACGTAAGAATGGTGAAGGGCAGGTGATTTTATCATGGGCAGATTACTATATAATCCATTAAAGAGAGTGAGGTACAGTTTCATTTGGAACATTTGGGTAAAGAAACAACACAACTTCAAAGAGATTCCAATTCCAATTCTAAGCTCCTTTAATGGACTCCAAAAAGCTCCTCTGTTTCTCTCTCCTCTGCTTCTCTCTCCTCCCAGGTTCTCCACTTCCTCTCTCTAAAACCCCCTCTTTCCCTTCCTTTCTCTCTCTAGAATATAATTTTTAAATTTGTTTTTGGGTTGCAGAATTATATGGGGTGGTTTGGGTTTCTGCTGGCGGGGTTGGCCACCGTCATCGCCACCGCGTGCGGCGGAGTGGGCAGAGGCTTGGTGGAGGGGAGCTGTCGGATTCGAATCCTAGAAAGCTGTTTGTGTTTGGGGATTCTTATGTGGACACCGGAAATAACCGGAAACCGGCGGCAAAATCTTGGCAGTATCCTTATGGAATTACTTTTCCCGGTAAACCCACCGGCCGTTTCTCCGATGGCCGTGTTTTGACCGACTACCTAGGTAACTCTGAAAATCTTACCACCTCTTTCTGTCTGTCTTGTTCTTTGGTGCGTCTCTGAATTATTAATTGTTTTGCATTTATTTTAAGATTAATTTTATTTGGATAATTATGAAATTATGTTATTTGAATAATCATTTATTTAGTTTTTTATTAACAATTTTATAATTAACATTTTTTAGAAAAGGAAAAAAAAAAACAAAAATTATAATGAAAAAAAGGACTAAAGTAGTGAAGAAGGCTCTTTATATTTAAAAACAAAAAGAATTAAAATGGTATGATTATAGGCAATTCTAAACACAAAATAATATTTAAAATGATTTAAAAAATAATAATAAAGATAAATTTACTTTAGTTTTATTGACACAATGAGAGGAAGAAAGAGCTTGAATTTTGCTTTAAAACTAAAATAAAAATATAAATAGAGGTGGTGGCCCACTCCACATTGCTATTGTATTATTATTATTATTATTATTATTATTTTTCCTTTCAAAATAATTTATTATTAAACACTTTAAATAGCACATTTTTCCTTTAATAAAAATTAAAACAGGCTTAAAAAAAAAGTACCTCGTGGCAATAATTTTTTTAAAATTTTATGTAATTTAAAAATTATAAAATTATATCATATCTTATCTATTTATTATTGAAACATTTAAACTCTTATCTAAATTCTTTTTTTTTTCAAAATTAATGAGTGATTTATAAATTTCATAAAGTAAATAATAAAAAAATAAAACAAGTTCACAAATAAATAATATATTTTAAAAGTTAAATGGAAAATAATGAAATAAATTTAAAAAATCAGTGCAAAAGGAAGTTTATTTTTTATTTTTTATTTTTTATTTTTTAATTTTAGTCAGAGCGTGGCACTTTTTGGCTGTAAAAACTCAAGACCGGCTGCATTATGAAGTCGGCTTTTTTTATTTTTTATTTTTTATTTTTATTTTTTGGGGATGGCTGTGTCTTTTGAGCATGTCAGTTTAGCGTAACCCTTTTCCTTTTCCCTGACAGTCAGTCTTTATCTTCAACTTCACTGCATCTTTTCCTATGTCATTTTCCCCCTTTTTTTCTCTCGATTTTATTTATTTTTTAATTATAGAATATATATTTTAATTTGACCAATTAAGGTATATTCTAGAATTTTTTTATTTCTTGTGTTATTAAAATGTCGGTGGAATTAAAATTGGGTTTAATTAAGAATTGAGTTTAAATATATTGGAATTTCACATTATTTTTTTTAATTAGTTTATGGTTCATATAATTTATTTATTTATTTTATTTTGAATGAATCATAAAAATTGGCTCCATTTCGCGGCGCCATTGGGTGATTGAATCTTGTGTGTGCAGCCAAGTATCTGAGAGTGAAGTCTCCGATTGCGTACAAATGGCGGAAAGTAGGGTTAGGGCAACTGAAATACGGGATGAATTTCGCGTACGGCGGCACCGGCGTTTTCAATACCTTTATAATGAGCCCTAACATGAGCACTCAGATCGACTTCCTCCAGCAGCTGATCCACGAATCGACGTATACCGCCCAAGATTTGCATTACTCTGTGGCGCTGATCTCCCTCGCCGGCAACGATTATGGCGTCTACCAGGCCACTGACGGCTCTGCTCAGGTTTTCCCCAACACTTGTAACGTATAATTTCAACTCTAGGAATGATTTTTTAGTCAAAATATAAGAAGTTGAGCAAAGAATTTGGGGATTTTGTATTGAGTTTGGCGTGTTGGTGGCAGGGGTGGCAGCCATTTATAACGAAAGTGGTGAACCAGCTGGAGGTGAATTTGAGGCGCATCCATGGGCTGGGGGTTCCAAAGATAGTGGTGACGTCTCTGGAGCCGCTGGGCTGTCTTCCTAGCAGCACAGTTGCATCCTCATTCCAACAGTGTAATGCTACTGAGAATCTGCTTGTCAATTTCCACAATCTGCTATTGCAGCAATCTGTGGCAAAGCTCAACAGTGAAGTAAAAGATGCCTCTGCATCCACTTTCATCCTTCTTGATCTGTATTCCTCTTTCATGGCTGCTCTCAACAACAAAGGAGACCCTCTTGGTGACTCTCTTGATCTTTTGATCTTTTTTAGTCCACTAATTCTCTTATGCTCCTTAAAACTTGTTTAGTCCCATTGATTATTCGAAACCCACATGAGAGCTGACATTCTTCAACTAAAACACCCCTGATCTACCATCTTACCAGGATTTGTCCTCATGAGTCGGCCTAATTGTCAATATCAATAAGAACCTATGTCAATAGTAATGGGTTAGAGCAAAAGGACATCCCAATAAGTCTTGTGTCCTCCTGCAAAGGATTCAGGCTTTGGGGGCCACATGCTTATGATTTAATATCCTATTTGACAGCAACTATATAGTAGGATTAGACATGTGTTGTTTAAGAATAGTAAGGTGCATGTCTGCTGGTTTAGATACTCATATATATTTAAATAAAAAGACTGATTTACATGAATGGACAACAAGATCGTGACATTGTACGTGTTTGCTATTGGACAAATGTGTAACAACCAAAGCCTTCCGCTAGCCGATATTGTCCTCTTTGTGCTTTCTCTTTTGGGTTTCCCCTCAAGATTTTTAAAACACGTCTAGTAGGAAGAGGTTCACACACACTTAAAAAGAATGTTTCATTCCCCTCTTCAACCAATGTGGGATCTCATAGAATGTGACTTCTTTTAGTTAATTTGGCTCTCCATTTCTAAGAAGATTGTGTCCGAGATCTGGTAAACTAAGCCTTGGTTCTTCTGGAAATAGGTTGATTTTAGCATATTAGAGACTACAGCTGGGTTCCCTTGACAAGCTAGACAAAGTGACACCTGCTCCTTAATTATTCTGGCTTTTGGTTGTAATCCCTACAAAAGGTTTCCGCTCTGTAAACTATGCTTGGTACCTCTTAGGTCTCGTCTCAAAATATGGTATAGATTAAGATTCTTGCCTTCCATCACGAGCTAGAAAAGGGTCAATTGACTGACTTGACACTCCTCCATAAGAAGCCCACAAGCACACCTCCCTTTAAAAGTTTATAGGGTGTTTTTTAAGTGCTTATCATGTTTTGTGCAGGGAACGTGAAATTTGAGAACCCATTGAAGCCATGTTGTGTTGGAATAAGCAGCGAGTATGCATGTGGGAATGTGGGTGCTAATGGGGAAAAGAAGTACACCATATGTGAAAATCCAGGAGCTGCATTCTTCTGGGACGAAGTGCACCCTTCTCAAAATGGCTGGTTCGCTGTGTACTCAGCATTGCAAGCAAATTTAAAGCAGCTCTAAGCTTTAAATTACATAGAAATCAGATAAGTGACCCCCCAATTTGACAAGACATTTCATTCATTCAATGATCATCTGTCTTGTAGTATTCAAATAATATTTGGCATGGCCCCTTTGCCTCTGCTCTCTGATTTGCTTGTAGGTATTCATCTTTCTCTCTCTCTCTCTCTCTCTCTCCCCCCCCCCCCCCCCCCCCCCCCCCCCCCCCCCCCCCCCCCCCCCCCCCCCCCCCCCCCCCCCCCCCCCCCCCCCCCCCCCCCCCCCCCCCCCCCCCCCCCCCCCCCCCCCCCCCCCCCCCCCCCCCCCCCCCCCCCCCCCCCCC
>NW_019272041.1:3006451-3041337 GCF_002738345.1 Cucurbita maxima
CCCCCCCCCCCCCCCCCCCCCCATTTGTGTCTTTATGCAAGTGTTTCCATCTTCTTCTTCAAGTTCAGAGCTAATCTTTTTTCTCTCTCTCTCTTGGTATGTGTATGAAACTTTTCATCTTCCTGGTCAAGTTCATAGCTAATTTTAGTTATATCAAGCATTTGTATGGTTGTTTCTGATTGAGGACACTAACTCTTTGGTGTGTTTAATACAAACTCTCTCTCCCTTTTCATGGTTTCAGATTGAAGTCTCTGACTCTGATTCTTTGTGTGTTTAATACAAATTCTCTCTCTCTCTCTCTCTCTATTGTTGGACAAGTTTTCATGCCTGATTTTTTTGTTTTCTTGGCTGCAACCTTACTTGAATAGGATCCATTCATTCTATAGTCGGTTAGGATCGCACAACAACACATCCTCAATCTAGATGAACACAAAAAATAGGAAAGAGAAAATGTAAGTAGGAATATTGACTTTGAAGTTTGAAGTTTTGATAACTTCAAGTATGTAGAAAGAAGAATGTAGGAGACAGGAAATACATTTTCAAAGCACTGCTTGATAAAGGGTATATATGGTCAGTTTCTTATATATAGCTTTACCTAGACATAGTACCGGTACAGCTTTACCTAGACATAGTACCAGTGCATACATATACAGCCTGATATAGCAGCTTTACTATTGATAACCGTTCAGTAAGTTTTATATATATATATATATATATATATAGCATTACTATCTCTAACCGTTTAGAAAGCTATAAGTAAGTCGCAGACTCAACTTTGTTAGGTTATGAAGCCTAATGCTTATTTATAGCTTAGTCAACGGTTATATCAACCTTGTTAGGTTATGGAGCCTGATGCTTATTTACAGCTTAGTCAACGGTTATACATAGTAAGTTAAACCATATATATATATCTCCGGCAGAGCTTTAAAAATGTACTTTCTATATTCTCTGTATTCTCTCTTACTCTGTAGTCATCAATACAAAACCTTTAGTCAATATTCTCCTTGCATTTTCTCTATCCAGTTCTTTGTGTTCATCTAGATCGAGTGTGTGTTATAGTACGATCCTAACAAACCTAATAGAACAACTGGATCCTCAGTTTTATAGTCAGACTCTGTGTTTTGTACAAGTTCATTTTTAGCTCTACTACCCTTGGTCTTCTTCTTCTGGGTTTGAATGCAATATACCTTATCAAATTGAAAATATACAGTTATAGGAGGTGAATCCTCCTTTTTGGGTAAATGAAAGCGAACCCACCTTGAAATAAGTTTAGTTTTATACGGCATTTTTCTTTTTCATCCCAAAACAAGCCAGACAAAGGCAGCAACCAAGTTTACTGTGTTCCTAAAGAACAAGAAAAAGTTGATGCCTCCATGTGCCAAACAACCAAGTGCCTGTAGATGGGGCATTGACCCTTGTCTAAGTTTCATTACAACATTGATATGAAACATGTGATGAAATGTCAATACTCAATCTGCAAGGATGAATGAGGAATAGAAACCCTAAACCCTAAAAAAATAAATAATAATAATAATAATGATAATAATATGTTCCGAATAGTTTATGTTTATTATGCCTACATGTCTAAATATTTATTTTGTTCGATAACTCTAATATTTTGGATTTTACGTTTTGTTTACCAGCGTGTAGGTGGTGTCTAAGTTCCTATGACCGAGTCTTTCTTGCTCCAGTGAACACCTTTTCTTAATGTATTAAAGGGGGCCTCTCTAACGTGTGAAAAGTGGTGGGTGTCCACTAATGGTCATTCCTGGCTCAACTTCGATAATGCAATTTTGGGAGGAGTCAGTAGTTCGACACTGGATCCTTTCGGACTTGGAGTACATGGGACACTGGGTCGAAGTTTTGTAAATCAACTGGTCGCTCCTCTGCTTTATAGTCTCATAGCTTCCCTCCTCTAGTTTCATACTCTTTAGAATTTACGAACGGTATAAAATTGAACATATGAATTAATTTTTTTAAAAATGTTCAAATATAATGAGATCTATTAAACACAGAATTTAAAACATGTTACAATTTACCAATTTATTAGCTATAAATTTGAAAATTGAAGGATACGGTGACACTTTTTTTTACTAAAGGGATTTGTTAGACATAGACTTGAAACTTTAGGGATGGAAAAAATAGTATCGACTATCATGAACACTTAATCTCCTTATTTAATAGAAAGAATAACAAGCTCAAAGGATGATAGGACATAAATTCATATCAAAACTAAAAAGATGAAAGACAAATATATGATTTGTCAATCGTACACGTAACTTGGTGATAGTTATCTTGAACCCTACGCTTAGATCATGATTGCATGATTTCATCTAGGCGAAAGGATAAACGTGCAACTTAAAGAAGAAACTATTATGACTCAATAATTGAAACAAAATAAAAATCAGATCTCATGATATCAACATATACTGACATACATGGCAAGCGTAAATTTAATACTCAACCAAGAAGTCAGATGTTCGAATATCTCAAATTCATAATTTAGAAAAAGGAAAGAAAGTCGTCACATGGGTTCTTTCTATTTTAGTGAAATCATCACGTGTTAGCTCGGTCAAGACAAATTTGATTGGATTGAGCTCGTCTTTCATTTATTATTAGAATTAAGGATAGCCACTACTCAAAGCGAGGAAAATCACATCAAGAAGGCAATGGCCCAACCCCACAAATGTATGAACAATTGAAGCAACTAGAAGTGGTCTCCAATGGTAGTTGGTGGCCAATTGCCATCCCCACATGCAAATTTCTTCATTATTGCATCTCTTTTAACTACACAATTCCTTAATTGGAACACTGTTCCCTATCTAATTAAACTTGCCCATGTGACCATTTATATTTATATAATGGACCAACTTCATCATTTTGTTTGACCATCCAAGCTTAAATTCAACCTAATCCTCAAAATATCATTAACCATTTGACTTAACCTAAGTTAGGTCTTCCATTAATTATTATTATTTATATATATATTTCGGTGCTCTCATATTAAAAGAATTTAGACACGTGTAAAATTTATTTTATAAACACAGTGGTCAACTAGTTAAGATATTCGAAACTTTCATTAATAATTTTTTTAATTGGGTGTGGAGTTTTTTTCTTTATTTTTTTATTTTTTATTTTATTTTTTAATTATGAAGGGCAGGCTTAATTTAATATATAAACTAAATTTATAATTAGGCCATTAATTATAGTTATATTTCAAAGTAGCTATGTGGTTTGGGAGTCAAATACTGGTGATTTTTGCACAAAATTAATTAATATTTATTACACAATTTTCCTTAATATAAAATGAAATAATTTTATACGGTTTTTCACCTGGATGATATTTTGAGTTTTGGCATCGAGTCATTTTCCCCCATTTTTTTAAATAAATAAATAAATCCTTTTTCAATGAAAAAAAAAAAGGAAATTAAATTTTTTTATTAAGAAATATTATTGCCACTAAATCATTACATACATTCTTGTTTTATAATAAAATATTAAATATGATATATATATATTAAAAATTATATTTTAATATTAAATATCCTTACTAGAATATGTTGTTTTATTTGTTTTAAAAAAATTCGCACGTTTTACATGTTTTATATGGGTCTTCTCGAACCTTACCAACCTTCTAGTTGTTACTTTTACGAATCTATCCAGCTATTCAGCACACTCCAAAAAAAATAAACCAAAATCCCACCTAGTAAGTAGTAACCCCTTAACAAAATAATAATAATAATAAATAAATAAATAAATAATATATATCACCAACCAAATAGGCTAATTTAATCGAATTTAATTAAGACATGACACAGAGAAAATGTGTGTACGAAAGATTCTCTTAGCTAAGGGGAAAAAAAAACATTACTGTAAAAACTCCATTAAAACCCTTCTTCTTCCTCTTCTTCTTCATCGGACTCTGTTTTTTCTCCATGGAAATACCCTTTTTTGTTCATCCATTTATTGTCCTTTTCTTTTTCTTTTTATTATTTCTCTTTGTAATCTTCTTCTTCTTGAAGACTAATTTTCTGTGCAACTGTGAAATTTGCCAAGCTTATTTGGCTACCTCTTGGTCGGAAAATTTCTGCAATCTCTGTGATTGGTACACCCATCTTCTCCGGAAATCTCCGACCAAAACCATTCACATCCACGTTTTGCGGAACACGATTACGGCCAATCCCGACAACGTCGAATACATTCTCAAAACCAATTTCGAAAATTACCCAAAAGGAAAATCCTTCTCCTCCATTCTTGGCGATTTTCTCGGTCGTGGGATTTTCAATGTCGACGGCGATTCATGGCGGTTTCAAAAGAAAATGGCCATTCTTGAGCTCGGAAAACAGCCGATTCGATCGTATTGCTTTGAAATTGTTCGTCACGAAATTGATTCCCGGCTTCTCCCGCTTCTTTCCTCTGTTTCTGCTGCCGGCGATGCGGTGGTGGATTTGCAAGATGTGTTTAGAAGATTCGCTTTTGATTGTATTTGTAAATTCTCGTTTGGGTTGGATCCGATGTGCTTGGAGCTGTCTCTTCCGATGTCGGATTTTGCTGTGGCGTTCGATAGTGCTTCCAAGCTCTCTGCTCAACGAGCCATGGCCGTCGCTCCGTTCATCTGGAAAATCAAGCGAATGCTTAATTTAGGTACATAAACACTAAATTAACATAAACCCATTATGATTTTGATTTAAAATTTTAAATTTTGCAGGTAGCGAGAGGGAATTAAAACAAGCAATTAAGCTAATTAACATTTTAGCTCAAGAAGTAATCCGACAGCGAAGAAAAATAGGAATCTCCGCCGGCAGAGACCTTCTCTCTCAGTTCATGCGGACTGTCTCCGACGAGACATACCTACGCGACATCGTTGTCAGCTTCCTTTTAGCTGGCCGCGACACGGTGGCCTCTGCTCTGACGAGCTTCTTCTGGGTTCTCTCAACTCATCCCGCCGTCGCGTCCGCCGTCGAACTCGAAGCCGACAGAGTCATCGGCGCCGGTTGTGACCCAATAAATTCCGACCAAATCCGGAAACTTTATTATTTACAAGCTGCCATTTTCGAGTCCATGAGGCTCTACCCGCCGATTCAGTTCGACTCCAAGTTTTGCAAGAATGATGACGTGTTGCCAGATGGGACATTCGTCCGACGTGGCACTCGGGTCACTTATCATCCATATGCCATGGGGCGGGTCGAGGAGATTTGGGGTTCGGATTGTCTTGAGTTTAAGCCGGAGCGGTGGTTGAAAGACGGCGGTTTTTGTCCGGCGAATCCGTTTAAGTACCCGATTTTTCAAGGTGGGTTTCGGTTTTGTGTCGGGAAGGAAATGGCAGTTATTGAGTTGAAAACTGTTGCTCTTTCGCTCATTCGTCAGTTTCGGTTTCGGTCGGTGACGCCGTGTGTGGCGCCACCGCGATTTTCCCCTGGCCTCACCGCCACCTTCTTTGACGGGTTTCGGGTTTACGTCGACGAGAATGAAAAAAAATCAAAATAAATTATGAAATTTGCTGTATGTTGAGATCGTTATGGACCATGGTCGTATAAATGTTTGTCACTTTTACAATATGCCAAAGATTTTATAGAATTTATTTATCAACAAAATGAGTAGTTGTGTTACAAATTTATATTTCCATATGATATTATTTTTTAAAGTTTTTTTCTATAATTCCTTTTAACAGTATAAAATTATGTAACAGCTTTGTTTTAATCTCAATAAAAAAAAATATATTTAATTTCATACTATAATTGATTTTAGATCTCCCGACTTATAATAACAAAAATTATTTATAAATTTTATTAGTTTAATGATATCCTCACGTGGGTTATTATTTTTAATATTCCAAGAAAAAAAAAAAACAAAAGGAATCACATAAATCAAATATTTATACTGAAACTTTGTTTTATTTAACAATTTGTTTTGTACGATAAAAAATATTATTCTTCCATATTATTTATGATTTTTTATTAGCTCGTTGATATTTGAAGAGGCTGTTCAAATAATAATAATAATAAATAGGATTATTTTATTTACTGTTCCATTATTTTCTCCGAAATCCCAAATTTGGCAGATTAAAATGGATTGGTTTGTATAATAAAATCTTTTTTATTTTTTTTTTATTTTCACGAATATATAGATTAATAAATTAATTTTAATTTCATATATTTTAAGATATTAGAGTGATTATGCTTTATTAATTTTATACGAGTGAAGTAGATGGAATATTTAACAAAAAATAATCTAAAATATTTATATAATAATTACATTAACACAAAAAAAAAAAAAAACAATAGAATAATAGAAACTTATTAGTTAATTTATATGATTGTATTATATAAAAAATAAAATACCTCGTATATTGAAGAATTTTTTTATTAATTATTTTAAAATCATGTTTTGAATAATTTCTCTTAAGTTTTTTTTTTTATCTTCTTTTTTTTATTAAAAATGGGTTTAAGCGTAAAAAAAAAATAAAAAAAAGTGATTTTATTTATATATAAAAAAAGTTAATAAAAGTTATTCTGGACAGACAAGTGAAAAGTTTGCAATAAAATAATATTATTGAATAAAACTTTAAAAATAAGATAAAAACATACTAGGAATATAAATTTCTATGGGCCGGAATGAAACGTGGGACCCACAAAAAGGCATTCGATGGAAGGATGACGTGGATATAATAAAATAATCCGGCGTTTTTTTTTTTTTTTTTTTTGCATGATTTGGCCAATAGTAAAATAAGCCAAAATAGTAAATATAAAAATGGATGGTTGACGTGGAATCCACGTGGTATTCGGAGGAGCAGGGTGTGGGGTTGACGTGTCGGTTTATTTAACGTGGGGGTGCACTAAAAATTAAAAAAAAAAAAAAAAAAAAAGAGAAGTATTAAAAATATGGAATTATAGTTTATGAGATGTTTAAAAAAAATTGATAATTACTAAACAAGGTTAGTGGTTTTATTTTCGGAGCTTAATCATGGCGCTCCAAAATTAAGTGAATTTACTTAATATTTTTATATTTTAAAATTTATCTTAAAAAACATGTGAATAAAAACCAAACATCCTAAGATAATTAAATTGATTAAAATATTATAAATGTGATAAAAAAAATATTAAACTTAAAATTTTAAATACTGTTAGATCAAATAAATAGAGAGATAGATTGAGAAGTTATTCTTAAATTTAAAATACTATTTTTATTCTATTTTAATAAATAGATTATTTAAATATCTAAATTTATTTTTAAATTAACTTAAACAATAAAAATATTTTTCCAATTAAATTACCGAATCAGAGATAAAGTAAATTTATAATTGAAAAGATAATTTAAGCTAAAAGATCAAACCCAAGAAGGAAATAAATTTAAAAACACCAAAACGGTGCGTTTCTCTTGGCTTTATAAAGTGTCGTCTAAACAGCGGTGCCGATTAGGGATCGAATCTCCGTAAACGTATAGGCCTTCAATCTCTATCAGCTCTAACAAACGTTACTGAGTATGGCAATGGAAGACCAACCATATCTCCCGGAAGCCTCCAATGGCACTGGCTGTGTGAAAGGGAAGAAGAAACCAGTGAGCCGGAAGAAGAAGGAATCGGAAAACAGAGCAAAGAAGAAACCGGAGGCTACTTCAGTCAACGAAGAGCAAGCTGCAGGTCGTTCCGATGGCCCTGGAATTAAGGTTTTAGAGTTTGATCATTGCGTTGAAAATCACTTCAAGGCCATTGATACAATGGCGGAGCTTTGTGGTGATCGGGAGGATGGCGTCGGTGAAATTGATGAAAGAGACATTCAGCGGTTTTCATCATCCACCATTTTCTTAAGGTACGTATTGTTGCATGTTATTTAAAAATGATGCGTTGTGCTTTGCATGTAGCTTAAGGATTCTGGCATTGTTTGCAGTGATTAGTTTCTTTGATAGTTATGGCTTGTTAAACAGCTGAAGATGCTGTAGTTTGTGCTTGACATGCAGTGAATTGAATATCGTGTGCTTATTAGAATTTTAGATGACGTGAAATTTTCTTTATGCATTATCGATCACTGCTTTGCGAATTTCCACTTAGTTTTTGTGCTTTACTAGGGAATGGAGGTACTACAATTATGAACCGAAAACTGTTAAATTTGCTAGCGACTCGAGGGGCCCCGAGGATAAGGATGCTGACATCAGTGTAAACTTACCACAATTTTCGTCTGCAGCTTTTCTAAAGGTGCTGGATTGGACTTGTAGTCTTGTCTAACATATTGGCATTGTCTTTTTCACTATACCCCCTGCTTAGTCTTTTTTTCCTTGTTTGGCCCTCTTTCCCTCCCTGTTTTCTTCTTTTCCGGTGATGAGCTGCAACTGTTTAACATAAGTCCTAATTTAATATGCAGAATGGAGCACCGCCTGAAGCCGCCACATCGCTGGACTTTAGGTATGTTGTTTTGGACTTGTTTGTTTGTTTGGAAATTATGGTTTTTGTTGATATCATCGTAGGAAATATGAGGAGTAAACAAATTCAGTATGAGTGTCAAGGTTGTCAAGTTGAACCCTGATCTAATGGATGCTTAATGATGGTCCTAAGGACTTTTGGGTATTTGTATGTTGCGTCTACCACGAAAATTTGTTATTACGCTCTTTCCAGTAGGTATCTTCCCCGTGAGACAATTGTGAGTGGAGCTTTCTGTATATGATGGGATTCAAATACGTGTTGCTTACGGTGCCACTTTGATGTTTCATTTTTTATTGCTTTGGTATTAGTTAAAGTGGTTTCTATTTGTGGCCTAGAGTTGTCAGTTGTATGTGAGTTGAAGCTACATTTTTGGTGTCTGGTGTAATTATATCTTTCACAGTTTATATGCACACTCAATCAATCATTTTATTGATTTTTTTGACAGAAACTTTGTTATGTATGTTGGTGGGCCGATTTGGGCTTTAGATTGGTGTCCTCAAGATCACGAAAGGACCGACTCCCTTATCAAATGTGAGGTATCTTTCCTCTTCAATTGATCTTTTGTGAAGTAGAATTGTTATGGACACTCATATAATGTAAGTGCAAAATATTGTTTTATTCATCTTCACCTATGGCTTTCATTTTCATTCACTTAGATAGGCACTGCCTTCTTGTTGTTCATACACTCTCCCTATTTATCAGAAATCCTTATTCATTTTTGTTTTTAATCATTCATGTCTCAACTCATATGACAGTATATTGCTGTTTCTGCTCATCCACCTTGCTCTTCTTATCACAAGATGGGTATCCCACTCACCGGAAGAGGTATGGTGCAGATATGGTGCGTAGTGCATGGCACTGAAAGCCATGAAGCAGAACCGACAAAAAATTCTGTGGCTTCCTCAAACTTATCATCTCAACCAAGGAAGCCTAGAGGAAGGCCACCGGGGCGTAAGAAAAATGAGGCATCGAACTTGCCATCTCAACCAAAGAGACCTAGAGGAAGACCTAAAAAGAAACAAGAATCCAATGATAACAGGTGTGACAATTACTAACTTGTTCAGGCTCTTTCTGTCAAATACCTAGTTGGTTCATCTTACTTGCTTGAGATTGATGTTGTTGCCAAAAACTCTGATGAACATGTATTACTGGAAAACAGTGTTGAAAGGAGTACCTTGCAAGAAGTTCCTACATGCAATTCTGACGATGAAGTTCTTGCTCAGAAGAAAAGAATGAGAAGAAAAGTTGAGACTAAGAATCATGTTGATGACGTGGGAACGTTAGCACTTACAGAGAATCGAGAAAATGAATCCAATGCCATCAATCTTCAGGCAAATGAGAATGTTATAAGTGAATATTCCGGAGAAGACACTCTGTTATGCAATAATGTTTCAGAGAATGCTGGTTTAGACCCTAGCTCAATATTTTCTATTCCCGAGAGTGTTGCTTTGCCTAGAGTAGTATTGTGCTTAGCTCACAATGGAAAGGTAGCATGGGATTTGAAATGGAAGCCAACTAACGCGTGTGATGCCAAATGCAAGCACCGAATGGGCTACCTTGCTCTCTTGCTGGGCAACGGATCTCTAGAAGTGTAATTAAACTGCTTTAACTGTCTTATCACATATTTGCTCTGTTACTTTATGCTTCTATTTTTTGCCCATTCTGTTGCCTAATTCCATGGAATTGCTATCATAGAGGATCTAATGTTTGACATTTCTTGTTTGCTAGGATGAATGATGTTTTATTTGTGCAGATCATAAGAGAAAAAACTACTATATAAACTCAATTATACTGTATAATAATCTAGAAACTACAAAGTTTCTGCAACGAAAAATATGAACCTTCATTTTTTTTTTTTTTCATTTCTGTAGATATTATTTCTTTGTAGAGGTGACTTTGGATTTCCTTTTTTTAAAGGTTAAATTCCAACTTGGTCCCTATGGTTAGAAAATGTTAGGATTTGGTCCCTATGATTTTGAAAGTTTCTATTTCATCCTTGTAGATTTAAAGGTTAGAAATAGTTCATAGTGGTTTTATAAAGCTTCATGAATAGTCCCTATGGTTTGATAATGGCGGGACTATTTAGGAAGGTTTTATCAAACCACTATTTAGGTAAGTTTTAAAATCAAACAATTCTAGCGGACAAAAAGTTCTAGGTCAAATTACAAATTTGATCCCTAAGGTTTAGAAAAAGTTTGATTTTCCTCCTTTTAGTTTGATAAATCTTAAAATTGGTCTATAGTTTGATAAAATTCTCATAAATATTAGTATTTCTTGGGATTTTATTAACCCATGGATACAAATTCTAATATTTAAAACTACAGGGAATAAATTCTAACCTTCTCAAAACCATAGAACTAAATTTATAATTTGATAACAAAATTATATCCCTCAAAGTGCTTGTATTATTGTCAGTTAAGTGCTGTTCTTACATACTCTGTTGTTTTAAGGTTTTGACTTTTGTTGTTGTGCATATGTGTGCTTCCAATGCTTTACAATATCGGTTCTTTATCGGTTCTTTATCGGTGATTGTGTAATCTGGTGATCCTATGTACTAATTGCAGTTGGGAGGTTCCTTTTCCCCATGTAATGAGGGCCATCTATTCTAAATGCAATGGGGAGGGCACAGATCCTCGCTTTGTAAAGTTGAAGCCTACTTTCAGATGCTCGATGTTGAGAAGTGCAAATAAACAGAGGTATTTGATTCTTTTTTTTTTTTTTTTTTGATCTAATGACATGAAAACTCTTCAAGTTTGACATGATGCATTTTGCAAAAAGAAAAACTAATGTGTTCAGCCTTAGAGATGGTCATTACTCTCTGCATAATTGCACATTATACCATCATCATGTATAACCAACCTGCCTTTGTTTCTGATTCCATGATTTTTTGTCATTGAGTTAAATAACTTAAGCCGAAAAGTTTTTTATTAGCTGAATGAGTTCTTGGCTTTTCCTGTTGTTAGAAGGTGTCTTGTTATGATTTACATTTAAGAATATTCAGTTCATTCTTGTATAATCCAGGAATTAATCTTAGATTCCTTGCGGTGTTGACATGTGAACATTCTTACCGTTTTTCCTTGCTGATTAAGCACTCTGGCTCCGTAGTTGGTCCCCTAAAAGAAATATTATATCATTCTGATTGAGTTAAACTTCAGAGATCAAGCGAGCATTTTCATGGATTTTATTTGTTACTATATTCTTGGTTATTACAGTCGTCATTCATTTGGTAAAAATTGCAGCACATGTTAGCTATTTCTCTCGAATTTTACTTTGTGACTAACATTCTTTGTTACTTGCTAAATCATTGTCTATTGTTGGGGCTGCAGCATCCCTCTAACAGTGGAATGGTCATCAACACCTCCTTATGATTATCTACTTGCTGGATGCCATGATGGAACAGTTAGTCTTTAATTTCCCTTTTCTTTTATAGTTGTTCATAGCAAAAACGATGTGGTTCTTCTTACCAATAGGATGAACTGGTTCTGCATTTAGTTTCAGAATTTCTTGAACTGCTTACTCGTTCTTTTTTATGAAATGTTGTTGGGTGCATGGGAAAATTAAAGTTCCTGATGAGCTCTTTGTTCAATTATACAAGTTTTGAATGTTTTCTTATTTTTGTTTGTCATTGATACAACTTTATTACTGACATTAGACCTGATCCAGTTTTGGATTGTCCTGCCTTCTTGTTGGTTTGAATTTTCATTTTATGATGACTAAGACGTAGTTCGTTCATTCAGGTCGCCTTGTGGAAGTTTTCTGCAAATAGTCCCTGTGAAGGTTGATTTACTTGTCTGAATTTGTGTTTCTAATTCCATCTTTTGTGCAATTATAAGTGATATTGTCATCATTCTCTTCTTTCTTTTCTTCAGATACGAGGCCTTTACTTCGTTTTAGTGCAGATACTGTTCCGATCAGAGGGGTTGCATGGGCGCCAAATGATAGGTTTGTAGTAGTAGATTTGAAGTTGAGCCTATTTATCATTACTAACCACTGCGCCCACCAAAAAGGGTGGAAAAGAAAAGGAAAAATTGGATAAAGATAGAATTTTTTAAAAAAGGAAGTGTCATTTCAGTTGAAATTTTGTTACTGATATTACTGTTAGTTTACAATGAAATGTGGAAAAACATTTATACCTTTGACGACAAAAATAATAAGAGGAATATAACTATCATGAAATAACCAGTTTAGATTTAATTTATTATTGTTATTTATATTTTCTCATTCTGTGCAGCGATCCTGAATGTGAAAATGTGATTCTCACTGCTGGTCATGGAGGTTTAAAATTTTGGGACCTAAGGTTGGTGGATTTATTCCTTTCATTATATTTTTCATTATTTAATTCTTTTTGTTTTTGTATTAAAAGGAAATTAGTGTTCCTTTTTTGGGACAAAAGAACAATTTTCTTTTTATAACGAAAAATCAAGCTTTTATTGAGATAAAAGGAAAGCATACGAAAGGGCATAAAATAAAAACAGCTACAGGACAAGGCAGACATTAACTATACAAGAAGTGCCTCCAATCCAGAAAATAATGCTTAGTTATTGACTGGACCATTTTCTGGCCAGAATCTTGAGTTGAAAGGGTGAGTCTAGGTGTAGGAGATGGATCTGCAGATACCTATCTACGACTTTCTTTATTGTTAGTAGTAAACTTGATATGAAGTTATCTCCTTTTGGGTGTAGGGTAAGGTGATTCCTTTCTTCCCTTTCTCTTAATTGTTTTGGTTGATGTGTTTAGTTGGCTGTTGGAGAAAAGAGCTTGTGGACTTATTAATGGTTGTTAGGTTCGGGAAACTTTAGTTCTAGTTTCCCAATTGCTTTGCTGATGTGAGGAAAAATGCATACTTTCCCAGTTCTGGAGTATATATATATATAAGAGGAAATTATCAGGATTTTGGCTAGTAGAAGCTATATGAACATCCTGAACCATTTGGATAATCTCTATTGCTTAGTAAGGAACTCGTGACCGGTTTATTATCCAAGACGCTCAAAAGATGCCCAAATATGCTCTTAGTGGAGGCTGCTGTTTTGTAACGGCTCAGGCCCACTACTTGCAGATATTATCATCTTTGGGCTTTCCCTTTCGGCCTTCCCCTCAAGACTTTAAAACGTGTCTGCTAGGGAAAGGTTTCCACACCCTTATAAAGGGTGTTTCATTCTCCTCCCCAACCAATGTAGAATATCACATGTTTGCTTTGTGAAATATCACTTGTTATTTCATTTATTCTATGCTCATTACTTTAGTTAAAAATTTCATGGTTTCTGGTCCGTGTTATATTGTCTCATTTCAACTCCGTTGAATCATTACAACGTTTTATCAGAGATCCTTTCCGCCCTTTGTGGGACCTTCATCCAGCACCGAGGATAATATATAGTCTGGATTGGCTTTCTGATCCTAGGTACATTTTTCTTTTAATCTTGATATAGTTTAGATTAGGCACACCTAGTTGTTTTACTAATTCTCTTTTATTTACAATGACTCTATTCTGGTTAGATGCACTATCTTATCCTTTGATGATGGAACGTTGAGACTTCTCAGTTTGCCGAAGGCTGCGTGTGACGTTCCAGTAACTGGTAAACCCTTCACACGGGTAAAACAAAAAGGTTTACACACTTACTGTTGTACATCAACTGCTATCTGGAGTGTTCAAGTGTCCAGGCAGACAGGTATTTCTGCAATTCATGGTTTTATTAATTTCGGCTGTGTTTCATTCGCCTAAAGGATTTATATAACTAATGGTAGCTAGAAGAAATAACTAAATCAAAAGTATCTACTAGAGACTAACTTATAACATCAAACACTAACAATGGATTTTTCTCCGCACTGTATTGGTCTCATTTACTGCTATCATCAGTGGCCTCTCCAGCTCTCAGTTGTAGAGCGTCAATCTTGTAGATTGAATTCGAAAGGGAAATGCATACCAAAATATTACCAAACAGGCGATTTGTGGATCGTAGTTCCTTCGGGAATAAAATAATAATCATGTCCCAACAGTTTACATTCTTCATATCATAAATTTCCAGTGAGCAATGAGGATTTTAGTTTGTCTTGTATACAAATATTTTTTTTGGTAAAACTGTAGAAGCCGGTTATTCTGTTGTTTCGAAGATCCATTTTGGTTTTACTCTTAAATTTCAACACAATCAAGTAAACTATTTTATCTTTATCACATACATTTAAGACATAGCAACTGATGATTTCAGGCATGGTTGCCTACTGTGGTGCTGATGGAACTGTTGTCCGTTTCCAGGTGAGTTCAACTTGCACGGTAGATTTGGTCTCAGTTTCTTATAATCCTAGCTTCTTATAATCTACCTTGTTGTTCAGTATTTATGTATGTGTGTGCATATACAGTAAATCATGCCTTGATTATCATTTCATTATTGTTTTTCTTTCTCGTCTAATATATCAGCTTACTACTAAAGCGGTGGTGAAAGAAAATTCACGTAATCGAACCCCACAGTTTGTATGTGATTACTTCACTGAGGAGCAGTCTACCATCACAATCCACACTCCAGAGTTAGATGTTCCGTTTCCTTTGAAGAAGATGTCCAACAGACCCGACCCCCCGCCATTGTCCATGCGAGCCATTTTATCTGAAATTCAGTCAAATGAAGGAAACCACAAAACCGCCGCAGCTTCATTATCAGAAAATGGAACGTTAGGTAACGTCAAACCTGTTGATTCTGGGCTTCTCTCAACAATGTCTTAAGAAAACTTTCACCAAATTATCGATTCTATTGCAGCCCCTTGCTTCGATGACGACTTTAATGTTGAATCTGGATCTGAGGATACACCGACGTCCATCAATAAGAAAAGCAAAACTCAATCGAAGTGCAAAAAGAAGGGGGAAAAGGATAACCAAGAATCGGAATGTAGTGATGAGGCTAACGACGTGCCAACGAATAATGGCGGTGCGCCTGGTTCAGGGGATAGCCCTGAAAATTTGCCTCCCAAATCAGTTGCAGTGCATAGAGTGAGATGGAACATGAACACAGGGAGTGAAAGATGGTTGTGCTATGGTGGAGCAGCTGGACTTCTACGCTGTCAGGAGATTCTGCTGTCTGCCCTTGATAAGAAGTTGATGATGAAGAAATGAAATTTGTTTGAAAAAAATGGCTTTGCCAAAATGTTTATGGAAGCTGATTTTCACGAAGCGACCCGTGCTCGCTCCCGATTCCTCGAACAATCATAAGATCAGGTTTGCTTCTATTGGTCAAAAGGAAGCCATTTTTAATTGTAATAGACAAAATCGTAACCGAGCCATGGTGCATTTGTCCCTGAGGGGCTAAATTATGGGAGCAGCCAAAGGAATAACAGGGCATGACCTTGGGATAACTGAAGAAGATGAATTTGATTTGGATTTCGAGTTCAGTTGGAAACGGACCTGTACATTTTTACTTGGAACAATTGTTGAAGGAACCACACCAGTCATGGTGTAAAATAAACCGTATATTTTGGCGGATACATAACTTAAAATAAGTGACACGAAGGACGTCTCCTTAGCTTACAGGAGCCGGGTTTAGGATGTCACGGGACAGTTCGACTACAAGCTCAACCTCAATAAGGCTACGAATCGAGAGCTTGGTTCGATCTTTCTGACTTATTCTTTTTGGCATTGAACCTGTTTTGAGATCACCACTTATGTAATGTAAATGAACTTTCAAATATTCCTTCATTCCTTATTTATTATATTTCTTGGCATAATTTTACGACTCATCAAGATTTTGAAATGAAATAATGTTCTTTAATATGAACTTCGTTGAATCCATTCAAACGAGAGGGTGCCAAAATTATTAAGGGTATCCATTCAATCCATTTTATTTCTTATTATTATGGACATAATTTAATTCATATGCCATAATTAATAGAATATTTAAATATAAGAGCTATTTGTTTTTTACACACTAATCTATTAATGGTATATATATAGCGAATAGACAAAAATGAAATTAATGATAGCTATAATAATGGATTATCTATTCGATTATGTACGTGGATAGTTACGTACTAGATGTCTAACAATACATAAAATTAATATATCATGTATTGTTTAAATAGATACGAAAATTAATGGCTTACTTGTAAAATCATAATTTTGATGAAATTATCAATTATTCATTTTTTTTAATTAAAATTTTTTTTTTTTTTTGTTCAATTTGGTTATATATGGAATTATTGTTTATACATTTAAAAATTTAATTTTGGAATATTAAATCCCATTTTATAACCATTTATTTTGAAAAATTAGTATAATTTCGTACCATTTATTTAAGAAAAAAAAAACGTTTGAATTATTAATTAAAAATTAGAGAAATAGAAGAAAAAACAAAACAAACAAAGTGTTGTTTTCATTACCAACAAATCTTGATTTGAAGAGGTAAATGTTTCCTCCCCATTTTCCTCTAAACCCTAAATAAATTCTTAGAGATTCAAAAAAAAAAAAAAAAACACAGAGAAAACCCACTCCCTCTCTTCTATGTATATATATATATATTTCAAATCATTCATTCTTAAACAAAAAATATGAATTACAAAATGCTCAAAGCGTTCCTCTCATTCATTTCCCTCTTCGCCGCCGTGGCCTCCTCAATCCCCGTTCCCAGAAAGGTATAAAAACCCCACCGCCGCTGCCACACGGTGGTTTCTGCCACCATTTTCTTAATTTAAAATATGAACTTGGATTTGGACAGGCTTATGTTGTTTATATGGGAGCATTGCCAAAGGTTCAGAGCTATGGAGTTCTTGAAGAATATCATCACAGCCTTCTTGCTAATGCAGTCGGAGAGTAATTAATTATTATTATTGCCCAAAAAATGAAATTTTTGTTGGGTTTTTTTTTTTTTTTTTTTTTGTGTGTTTATTTTGGGTAAATTTTTTATTTTTTTAATGGGTTTTTATTTATTTATTTTAGTGAGGAATTGGCGAGAAAATCCAAGATTTATAGCTATGGAAGGAGCTTCAATGGGTTTGCTGCAATGCTCTTACCCCATGAAGCCCAGAAACTAGCAAGTTCGTCTGAATTTCCTTAGCTTTACCTAAAATCTATAAATATTATCACAATATAATTTAGGAATAATTTCCTTTTCATTTTTTCAAAAAAAATTGAGTTTTTAAGATCTAATAATTGTTATATAGAACCCGATTCGTATAATATTGTTTGCATAAGTGTTCATGACTTTACTTTGAGTTTTCTCAAAAAAACCTTAGCTGATGTGAGACTTTTATCATCCAACACCTCTTTCCTCGACTCTTTTTTCTTTTGGAGTATTAGTCATTTTAGTTTAGAGCATGACTCTAATATCATATTAGATGAATACGACTCTCCACAATTGTACGATATTGTCCACTTTGAACATAAGAAGCCTCGTACTAATATGGAGATAGTATTCCTTGACTATAAATTCATGATCATTCTTTAAATTAGCTGAGGTCGGACTTTGATTATCCAATAATAATAATACAGAGGAAAAAGGCGTGGTGTCTGTATTTTGGAGCACTACAAGGAAGTTGCACACGACAAGATCATGGGATTTTTGGACAAGATCATAGGATTTTTTGGGGCTGTCAGTGGCTGCCAGCCGCCAGAACGCCGCCACAGAGTCGGACATAATCGTCGGATTGTTGGACTCCGGGATTTGGATGGAGAGTCCCAGTTTCAAGGACGATGGCTATGGCGAAATTCCTTCTAAGGGGAAAGGCCACTGTGTCACTGGCCATAACTTTACCGGCTGCAACAGGTTTCTCTTTCTTCTTCTTTTCTATTACTTTAAGGTTTTTTTTTTTTTTTTTTTAATATGTTTTTGTTTGTTTGAAATAATTATCTTATAATAAATTAATTATAAACTCATTAAAATAATGAGTATACTATGAACAACAAAGTTTATCAAGTCCAATTTTATTTAATTTCACAATTTTTTTTTGCATAAAATTAAGGTTGAAAATGAGGGTCTAAATTGTAATTTCGCACATTCAGGAAAGTGATCGGCGCCCGGTTCTTCAACCTGCAGGAAATAGACGCCACAATCAACCAAAGCCCCACGGACGAGGTGGGCCACGGCTCCCACACCTCCTCCACCGTCGCGGGAGCCACCGTAGACGGCGCCAGCCTCTACGGCATCGCCGGAGGCACCGCACGCGGCGGCGTCCCGGCAGCGAGAATCGCCATGTACAAAGTATGCTGGAACGTAGGGTGCACGGACGCGGACCTTCTGGCCGGATTCGACCACGCAATCGCCGACGGAGTGGACATAATATCGGTGTCGATCGGTGGCGGGTTGCGGGAATTCTTCGAGGATCCGATCGCAATTGGGTCGTTTCACGCAATGGCAAAAGGGATACTGACGAGCTGCTCCGCCGGAAACAACGGGCCGGGGTTGACAACGGTGGAGAATACGGCGCCGTGGATTATGACGGTGGCGGCTTCCACCATTGATAGAGATTTCAGTACCGTCATGAAGCTGGGAAACAACAAGAAATTATCTGTGAGTATAAAATTAATGAAAATAAAAGCATTTGAAACCCAAAATTAAGGCTTAATCCATGCCTTGAATGAAGCAGGGAATATCACTGAATACATTTTCAACCAAGAAGAAGATGTACCCTCTCATCAGCGGAGGAAGTGCAGCGTTACCCAATCATCCGAATGCAAGGTACGAATAACTAGTTTCCAATAAATCTACGAGAGATTATTTGTAAAATAGCTAAGTGATTCCCTTTTTAAATTGAGTTGCCCAGAAGATGTTGAAATACGAGATCAACGAATACATATGCTCCTAGAAGCATACAAGTACTATAACGTATCTCTACATGGGTATCTGGTATATGCTCCTAGAAGCGTACAAGTACTATAATGTACCTTTATGTGGGTATTTGGTAACCATTACTAGAACGTGCCTCTATGTGGGTATCTGGTAAACAGTATTGTAATGTGCCTCTATGTGGGTATCTTGTACCCGGTACTGGTAACTAGTACTGTAATGTGCTCCTCCATAGGTATCTGGTAACCAGTACTGCAATAGTATTTTTAGTGTTATGGGATATGATTGATTAGCGGTTCATTAGAATCATATAAATCAATACTCAGAACGGTATGCTTTTGTCAATTTTAAGCATAAACTCGGGTGATTTTATATCAATCTTGAAGGTTTTGTGAAGAAAAGTTCTGGTTTTAGGTGGTGTGATGGTGGGAGTCTTGATAAGGGTAAAGTGGAAGGGAAAATATTGTATTGTTTGGGATCTTTATCTCAAGAATACAGTCTCGGAGCTTGGTGGTGTCGGAGTTATAGCCAATCTTATGAACAATATGGAGGTTGTTACCGTCACTCCAATTCCTGCTACTCATCTTTCCTCTCAAGATTCTGACATTGTTGAAGCCTATATCAACTCCATTAAGTATGTTCTTCCTTAAATTACGGGTTTCTTTTTTGGGTCGGGTGAAATATTTGAACCTTTAATCTTTTGTTCGGCTTTAAGAGGAAGCCTAAGGCGGTCATAATGAAGACAACCACTACGAAGACAGAGGCTCCTTTCTTGGCCTATTTTTCTTCAAGAGGTCCTTAGTTCATAGCCCGTGATATCCTCAAGGTATATTTAGTTTCAATTTTATTTTTATATATATACACATATTTTTTGTATGAAAATTAAATTGAAAAAAAAAAAAACAGCCGGATGTTGCAGCACCAGGGATGAACATATTGGCGGCGACACAAAACTGGCTACAATTCCGACCGGCAAACATTCCACTTTCGACATTATGTCTGGAACTTCAATGGCATGTCCTCATGTCGCCGCCGCCGCCGCCTATCTCAAAACCTTCCACCCCACTTGGTCCCCCGCCGCCATCAAATCCGCCCTCATGACCACCGGTCTGTTTTTCCTTTTTCTTATTGGGAATTATTGTTCATATATATATATATATATATATATAACTAAGCTCACTTCCAATGCAGCGACGCCATTGAAGATCGGAGAAAGCCAAGACGAGCTGGGTGCCGGTGCGGCCAAATAAATCCGACGAAAGCCGTCAATCCAGGCCTGATTTTCGACCTCTCTCGCACCTCTTACCTCTCTTTCCTCTGCAACAAAAATCACTACACCGGCACCGTCCTCGCCATCCTCGCCGGCGACTCCTCTTTCAACTGCTCCGCCGTCACACCGAACACCGGCTCCGACGGCCTCAATTACCCTTCAATGTACTTCCCAGTCGACCTCCAGGCTACCGCTGTCTTCCACCGGATTGTCACCCACGTTGGCTCCGGGCCGTCCACATACAAGGCTAAGGTGAAATCGCCGATGGGTTTGTCTGTACGAGTGTTGCCGGAAGCCTTGAAGTTCAAACGGGCGAATGAAACGCGGTCGTTTAAGGTCATGGTAAAAGGGGCGGTGGCGGCGGAAGGGAGCCTTCTTTTGAAGGCTTCGCTTGAGTGGAATGATTTCAAGCATAATGTTTGGATCCCAATTTTAGCATTTAGAAGTTAATTTCATTTTATATTTGTTAAATCCTTCCTTATTTTGTCACATCCCATTTCCAAGATCTTAGGTTAATGTTTTTGTTTTAGTTTGTTATATCACGTTTCCAAATCTTTC
This sequence comes from Cucurbita maxima, assembly GCF_002738345.1. Classification (NCBI taxonomy): domain Eukaryota; kingdom Viridiplantae; phylum Streptophyta; class Magnoliopsida; order Cucurbitales; family Cucurbitaceae; genus Cucurbita; species Cucurbita maxima. The sequence continues at coordinate 3,027,456 of NW_019272041.1, forward strand.
AAACCTACCCACCCCTCAATCATTCTAACCCAATCTCTTGCTTATTTGATAAGAACGTAGTACTCTGCTCGGTTACAAAAGCGCAGGCAAAGGGAATGCCTCAAAAACAAAGCCAGAAATCTCTGGTCCATGCTTTTTTCTGCAAAATCACACGTGCTGCTCCGGTTATCTTGTTTGACAAGGGATGTTGGTTCAATACATTCGGTTTGAGCTGAAAGATTGAATCACACCGGGTAAGAAAGGCAAGCTTAGTACGTTTCTCCAAACATATAAACAAAAGGGGGGAAGCAACTGGTCCTGAGGAGGATACCGATATGCATACATTCTCGCATGGAAGAACCTAGCTGAACCGGATCAAGGGTCCTAACTGAGTTGATTGAATCACACTGGGTAAGAAAGGCGGACTTAGCAGGTTTCTCCGAACGTATAAACAAAAAGAGTAAGCAACCGGTTCTAAAGAGGATACCGGCATCCGCATACATTCTTACATGGAAGAACCTTACTGAACCAGATCAAGGGTCCTAACCGAGTAACTCGACTGACCTTTTTTGGCTGCCCCCGCCCTTTGTAAAAGTCTTGCAGGGGGAACAACATCAACACCCTCAACTGCTCCAACTGTGTTCCGGGTATGTTCCTGAGGAGCTTCATTCAAGTCAGGCACTTCAGTTTTTTCTTCAGCTGAAGGCAAGCAAGAATGTCTGCTTTCTGAATACACAACTACATTTGAAGTATTCGCACTGTTCTGGGAATTTGAATAAACATCCTCTTGATTATTTCCCGTGAGACACGAGGCTTGAGGACTCTGTAGATTCCTATGATCATGACGAGGCAACATCCAAAAACAAGGCACTATACGAAAGGGTGTTCTTAGGCCATTTAAGTTTTCTTGTACAAGGGAATAATCAGACAAAGAAACATTATTATTCCCAGGAAAATGAACACTCGATGGGACGATAGCGTCGTTGTGTAGTTCATGATAAGGACTTGAAAGTTGAACCACAGACGGCCAGAAATACGACGCACAAGGATGGCGACTAAACAAGAAAAGAGGGTAGTTGGTAGATAAAGGAGGCATCTGAACATGAGATGATCTATTGTTTCCTGGAGTTTCTTCCTCCTTGGGCTTTACTGCTTGAGCCATCTAAACACAAATTAGCGAGCAAGTGAATCTTCGGGAGATTTGGTAAGACCATGACCATACACATTTCTTAAATGCAACCCCATCCTAACCTGTTCCTTTAATTCCTTGTTGGTACTCTCCAGAGATTGGTACTCTTTCAAGGCGAACTCCTTTTCCTTGATGGTTGAAAATCACAAAATGAATGTAAATTAAGATTATGACAAATGGAAAAGTTACAGAATGTAAATGGTCAGTTATTTTCTTTTTATTTCGGGGGTGGGTTACAAGAAGAAAAAGTATGATTCTGGTGAATGCCTACCCTCTTTAAATTCTCATTTTCCCATGCTAAATCAGCAGCTTTTTTGGTTAGTTCCTTGCACAGAGCCTGCAAAATAACTATCATCGTTAGAGTTCTATAATAGTTTTCGTTTGAAGCCTCAAACTTCTCTCTACTGCGACTATACATGTAGTCCAAGGCATCCACAGATGATTTAGTGTAACATGTAGAAATCAACGAAGGAACGAAAATAAGAAGGATTTTCTGTAATCTTCATCTTGAATTATCAAGATAATGTTAGAAACCACGAAACTCAACAGTGGTATGATATTGTTCACTTTGAGCATAAGCTCTCATGGCTTTTCTTTTGGTTTCTCCAAAAAGCTTCATAGCAATGAAGATAGTATTCTTTACTTATAAACCCATGATCTTCCCCTCAATTAGTCAATGTGAGACTCCTCTCCTAGTAATCCTCATCAATCCTCCCCTTGAACAAAGTACACCATAGAGCCTCCCCTGAGGTCTATGGAGCCCTTGAAAATAGTCTCCCCTTAATCGAGACTCGACTTCTTCTCTGGAGCCCTCAAACAAAGTACACCATTTATTTGCCACTTGAGTCATTTATTCGCCACTTATTTGTTCGACACTTGAGAATTCTATTGACATGACTAAGTTAAGAGCATGACTTTGATACCATGTTAGAAACTACTGACCTCCACAATGGTATAATATTGTCCACTTTGAGCGTAAGCTCTCATAACTTTGCTTTTGGTTTCTCTAAAATGCCTCATACCAATGAAGATAGTATTCCGTACTTATAAACCCATGAATGTGGGACTTCTCTCCCAACCATCCTCAACAAATAATGAATATATGATACATAATTTGAACTATAAAACCAAAAAGTACATCTCGAGAGAAATTCTTTGAACCTGCCTACGCCGAATTGTCTTCCTGGCTGACTCTCTATTTGCTAAAATCCTTCGTATTCTTCTTTCTTCCTTTTCAGCCTGAAGAAGAAAGCCACTTATGTAAATGATTGAAAATAGATAATAAAAACGTCTGGTAACCAGTTCAAGCATAACCTCAGTTAGATTACGCCTTGACCTCCTGCAGCCAGATAATGGGTAGCTCGTAGTGCATATAGGACTCACTTTAAGTGATTTAGCCTCCTCCTTCTCTGCCTTCAACATCTTCCTGGTCGTTTCCCACTTGGCGTGGGATTGATTTGTACATTCCTTTTCTGATGGCTGATGACTTACCACTCCACTTTCCTGCTACAAACAAAAGTGTTTTGTCAAGGCCTGCATAAGTAATGAACTTTGCATCAATGCTTTAAGTTTTCACTCACACCATAAATGGACAGAATGGCAATACAATTACACGGCAAGCAGTTTGACATGTCAAATTAACATAAACCGATATCTAATTCGGAAGAACAAATAGACTTGTTGAAGAGAAAAGCCAAATGCTCAACAGCTCTAGTCAAATCATCAATAATTTGAAGGCTATACTATTATTGTTGAGGAGAAACTTGAAAAGTACATGCTCCCAGAACCGTGGAGGAAACTTCTTTTCACACCTGTTTTAACTTTTAAATTTTCTAATATGTTCTCATGAGATAGCCAGTGGTGTCACTTAATCAATCAATGGCCCACTTCTTAGTTTGAATTCGAAGACAAAAAACTCCATATTCTTAATTCTGCTCCAAACGTCTGGGATAAGTAATCACCAATTTGAAAACCAGTTCCTTAGAACCTAAAGACCAAAGAGATATATCAATGAGAACTAATCAAGCCCCTAGGTAAGCACATTTTTAAAACAAATCAAATTGCTTCAAAACTCAAGAAGTCTTCCAGATTTATAAACTAGAAACAGATGGCGATTGCTCCTTGTTCGATCAACAACGCATCACTGCAGCAAATAATCATTTGTATACAATGCCAATACTCATATAAGAACATCATTCAATTTCCTCTGTCATTAACGAGTGCAATTTTTTCCTCAACCTAAAACCACCAAAATCCAAACCAAAGAGGTAATCAAACACAGAATGAAAAATCCAATCAAAACCTTGAGGGAAAAAAAAATGTAATCAACAACCTGAATCCTAAGGTCCAAATCCACTCGACTAGGTAAGGAGTCGGCAAAGCCACAAATCGGCGACTCGGTCTTAACCTCCTTCCTGGCGCGTTTCCCCTTCCATTTACTCTCCCATTTCGCTTCCGACGGCTCACCTCCACTCTCCCGCACCGCCAAAACCGCCAAATCCGCAAGAGCCTCCGCCGCCTCAATCTCAACCTTGACCATCTGATCCGCCGCCATGAACGAGGAAGAAGAAGACGAACACGTAGAAGACGAAGAAGAAGAACTCAAACCTGAACAACTGGTCCCCTCTGAGTACTTGGAAGAAGAAGCCATGAGAGCAAAACCATAAAAGAAAAGAGAAAAATTCAGAGAAGAACAGTGAGGGGTGAGTGTGAGTGTGAGAGAGAAAGAGCGCGTGTGGGTGAAAACATACGCGCCTCCATGTATCAGAGTAAGCCACGTAATGGATTCCGCACTCGTAAAAATTTTACACGTGGCGAGACCCGCCGTACAAGAACTGTAGGCCACGGCGCAGTGAAGTGTGGCTTCTCAATTTAATACCCACGTGGTTTTCTTTTTTAAAAAATTATTTCTTTTTATTTTTTTGTGTGTTGGATAAATATTAAAAGGACCCCTCTACAAGAGGTTAAAGTGGCAACGTGGCAGATCGAGGACCATTATTTACCTCATTTTATAATTTTTCAACCAATTAAGTTAAATTATATATTTTGTGATTAAAATTTATAGAAAATTTAAATATATATTTTTAATATTTAAGGACGAGAATATTCAACAAATTAAAAAAATTATTAAATATAAAATTAAAAGTTTAATATGGGACCCAAATAAAAAAAGTTTATTTTATTTTTAGCATTTAAAAGCAATCTAAAATTAAGCTCTAATTTTAGATATTAACCTTACGAAGATTTAAAGGTTACATTACATTCCACATCGTTTACATATTTTTTTCAGAACATTGAAAGTTCGAGTGATTTAAGGTTACAACTATCATGACCATTTAATTTAAGGTATCCGATGTCGGAGTGGTTGGGATCGGGAAGCCTGCCATTCTCTTCGAGTATGACGGAGTTGAAGCAGTCCTTGGAGATAGGTTGACAAGCTCCAGTGCTTGTACTCGCAGCTCGACCGGGTAGTCAGCGACACAGCCGATCCTCGGACCTGCTCCCGTTGTCCATTTGAGCGAAAGTTGATGGCCTAACTGATAAGAGTTTGCTACCTTCTTTGAGTTAATTCTCTGCAAAATCACCTTCTTTGGGACATCGGCTCTTGGGCTCTTCAGGCCACCGGATAATGTCCTTTTGTATTCTATTTTGCCTTCAACTTGGGAGACCTGAGCTGATTCTTCCTCTGTTTTGATGTCTAGTGCTTCTAGTTTGCTCAGGGAATCGGTTTTGGTTCGACGTCCAACCGACTTCAAATCGTCGTAGCCTTCGGAATCTTCACTTGCTCGATGTACCTGAAGCACAGAAGAATAGAATTTAAGGGACTTCGTTTATCATGGGACGAGAAGCATAGGTGGTTTGTTAAGTACCTCGACATCCTTAAGAACCACTCCGTTCTCCTCGAGGTATTTCAAGAAGATGTCGAGATGGTCGTCGGTAGGCTTATAATGTCCACTATATGCTGAGATTGCCTGCAAAGATCAAAGCCATTAGATAATGAATTGTTATTGTGAGATCCCGCATCGGTTGGAGAGAGAAACGAAGCATTCTTTATAAGGGTGTAGAAACCTCTCCCTAATAGACGCGTTTTAAAGATCTTGAGGGAGGCCCAAAGAGGACAATATCGGTTAGCAGTGGACTTGACTTATTACAAGTAAACGACATCAACCCTTTCGTGTTTTTTTCGAAATTCTTTCATTAACATGTCGGTTTTCACACTTGGAATGATCGTATAATTACCTTAAGAACTCCATCGTCTACCTCTAGCCGTCCAGCAGCCAATGTGGTTCCTCCTGCCAAGAAACTTGAGTGGTGGAAAGCTCCTTTCTTCTTCTGAAAAACATCAATGGTGAATTCATCAACTCGGTACACTGTCGAAACAAAATTGCAGCTCAGGAAACCGAATGACAATCCTCACCTCACCAGCATAAAGCCTCTTCGAAGTGCTCATTACAAATATCCATTTCGTCCCATTCGGTCCCCTCTTGGTATCAAGGAAAGCTCCGCTTTGTTTATGGACGATTTTCCCGTCTACAACAACATATTCGTAGCTGTCTCGCTCTTGCTGATATCGACAAGTTAAAGTTAGCTTGACGGTAAAGTGAGGAAGAGAGGGAAAAAAAAACAAGCGAGATAGGATAAAAAGTCGACATACAGGTCCGAGATACTTGATGGTTTGCTGCCGAAGCTTCAATCTCGGGCATTCTTTAAGGTCGACATCTTTGCCGTCTCCAACATCAAGCCTGCAAAGTTTGAATAGCAAGAAACTCAGACAACAAATTGCAAGGATCTGCAGCAAAACCTCTTGGCAATGATGTAAATGTTAATTCATTAATGGTAAATCCCTAATGGAAACCAGATTTTATTCATTCACTGTGACTTTTGATGCATGTTTCAGCAGTTAAAATAAGATCTTTAAATACTTTTGAAGCCAACGAGATAGAGTATGAGATCCCACCTCAGTTGAGGAGGAGAACGAAGCATTCTTTATAAGAATGTGGAAACCTCAAACTAGCTGACGCATTTTAAAGATCTTGAAGGAAAACCCGAAAAAGAAAGCCAAAAGAGAACAATATCTACTAGGGCTTGAACTGTTACTAATGGTATACCAAAGCCAGACACCGGGCGATGGGCGATGTCCCAACAATGAGGCTATTCTTGGAAGGGGGGTGGACACGAGATGGTGTGCCAGCAAGGACGATGGGCACCGAAGAGAGGTGGATTGAGGGGTCCCACATCGATTGGAGAAGGAAACGAGTGTTAGTGAAGAAGCTGGGCCCCAGTCCTCAAAGGGGTGGATTGTGAGATCCCACATCAATAGGGGAGGAGAACGAAGCATTATTTATAGGGCCCCGAAGGGGGTGGATTGTGAGATCCCACATCGGTTGGGGAGGAGAACCTCTCCATAGCAGACGCGTTTTAAAAACGTTAAGGGAAAGCACAAAGAGAACAATATTTGCTGGGCTTGGACAGTTACACATAGAGATCCCATCCAGATTCTTGTTGATCATATGAACATATGAAATGTACAAGGATGAACCAAAACATACAAAACTCATCTTATGATCTTTAAGATCAAGTGAACTGTGCAAAAATTTAGTCACTAAAATGGATATAAACTGCAAAACGTTTCAGAGACAACCCTTCAAAACTCTTGATTCAGACATATTTCGTAGAAAAACAGAGATCCAAACTCCAACACGACAATGAAGAACAGATCATTTCAAATCAGAACAACAAAAAAAAGAGCCGACAGAAACAACCTTAAAATAAAAAGCAATTACCAGTAGAAAAATGGCTGACCAGCATCTGCTTTACACCATTCTTCATAATACAAATGCAAACTATGTCCATATCTATGTCTAGGATCAATCTGAAAAGGGGGAAAAAAAACAACAAATCAAAACACAACACTGTTCTTGAGATTTTCCAACAAAGCTTCCACTTACAGCTTCGATCCAATGCTGAAAAGCCAGTTTCTGAGCTTTAGCATCCTTCGACAGCCCCTTTCCCACCTGAAAAAACGCTCAAGTTCATCCATTTAAACCCATTTTCAAGTCCCTAAATGTGAAGCAAAACAGCTCAGAAACTAAACCTTTGAAGCATTCAAAGCAACACGATTCCACCGAGAAGCAGCCGTTTCAGGTTTCAAGAAATTAAAGAACGAAATCGTACTATGATTCAATCTAGCATAATCAATCGCAAACCACCTTCAAAAAATTTCACGGCCATCATCAGTAAATCGAAATTCCCCATTTTCAGACAAAAAAAAAAACATAATCAGACAGTGAATTTCACCAGAGCTCTTCAGCGACGACGGCAGAGTCCGCCAACAGCCGGCGAGTCCTGTAGCTCCTGTACACTTTCTGCAGCTTCACAGCCGAGCGCTGCCGTGCCAAGTTCACCTCATCCCCACCTTCTTTGATCACCTGGGTCAGTTTCGCAACCCCATTTGAAGGGTCAGCGGCAGAGGAGAAGGGCATGCAGACGGCGTCAGTGGGCGGAGAGTCGGCGGAGGAAGAGGGTTGTTGATGGTCAGAAGGAGGGAATACAGCGTGGGAGTTGAGAGGGTGTGGAAATGAAGAATGTTTCAAGGAAGAAGAAAGGGTCTGAGAATGAACCTCCATTAATGGAGCTTGAGAGTGAAAACAGAGGATTCTGAAACTGTTATCAGAGAGGGAGGAAGAAGACGACGGGAGTGTGTGCAAAAGGGTGTATTTATGGACCATTACTTTAATTCATGTCTGTACAGCACAGCCAGATGTTTTACACTAATAATTTTAGTCACCCCTACAAAAAAAATATATATATATATATATATATTCCTTTTATTAAAATTTTTTACCTAATATTTTTTATTAGATAATATAATAATATAGAAATAATATTTATTCACATAATCTTAAAAAACTAAAACAAAAAAAACATTATTTTAAAAGCAGGTGGATATAATTAAGATAAACCGACATGTCGTGTCGGAATTATTTAAAAAAAAACTCACTGTTTTGTTGGATTTTTGTTGTCAATATTTAAAATATTCAAATCCCTTCGTACAAACTTTTAATAATTTTTTTTTGGGCATTTTTAGCAATATTAAATAGTCTAGAAAAAAAAATGTAAATTATCACATTAAAATAAGGGTTATGATTACCACAAATTATATTATCATTAATCAAACTCCATTTCTAATTAAATTTAGAGAAATTATTGAACCCGCTTTCCAACAAAAAAAAAAAAAAAAAAAATGTTCATACTATAGTTGACAAAGATTTTTGAATTGTCAATGTCGTGCAACACAAACAACAACTATCTACTATTTAAATTATAGCGTATTATTATTGAGTCATTTAAACTCAAATTTGTCTTCGGTGTGAACTTCTAATTTAGATAGGCAAAACATTGGGTTGAAAATGCATTTGAATTTTTTTTTTTTGTAATTATTTTTAATAAAAATGTTAATATCCACGTCATTTTTTAAAAAAATCCAAATGATTTAAAGTAGAACCGAAATTGAAAATGTCTTGGACCACAAAAAATAATAATAAATGAATAGTACACAAAAATAGTTGATAATGATAATATTATATTATATATAGGAAAGGAAGAGGAAGGATCACGTGGAGTGGAATGTTGACCAACTTTGGGTTGACCAAATGTGTATTACTGAAGACCGAATAGTCTTCGACTTTTGTTTTGTTTAAAGAAGTTGAAAAGTTGCTTCTTTTTTTTTCTATGAAAAACACCAAAATCATTTTTTCTTTTTATATTTTAAATTTCAACTTGATTGTAATTTATAACATATTCTTAAAAATAATATTAAAAAATTTAAAAATTAAAAATATTCTTAAAATATATGTAGTAAGTAACTTACTATCTCAAATAAATAAATTTTAAAAATATCTAAAATAAAAAAAAAAAATTGGGGAAAATAAATGTAAATATTATTCCCTTTTTAAAATAGGAATTTGATTTTTTATTTTTAAATTGGTCTCATGTGAGTCACCTTTCACGAACAAACCTTTTATTATCTTCCATTAGTTGAAATATTGAACTTTATTTTATATGCATCTTCAAAATAAAAGTTTCGCTCTTTTGTGTTTATGTGAAGGAATTGACGTGTGATTGATCGTGGACGAGTGGTTCGTGGATACAAAACATTCAAAATAGCGATGTCAATATCATGTTTTATGCTAAAATTTCTCAAATAATTGAATCAATGGCCTCAACAAGTCAACTTCAACTTGGACCCGCTCGTAGTGGCTGATCCTTAGGCTCGATGACTTTTTTAACCCTTTGAGCTTCTACTCTTAATGGTTTTTGTAGCACTCGATAATTCAACTGATAACAACATTAAATAAAATTTTAGATTTTAAGTACAACAAAATGTATAACATTTTAAAAAAATTTAAAACCAAAAAAAATATATAAAAAATATGATAGGGTTGTGTGAATTTAGTAAGACAATGACCAAACAACTAACCTATTTAAGTTTTAATTTTAAATAGAATTTTATTTATTTTTTATTTTTATTGATGGGCGTGCCCTACAAAATTATTTACTTTTTAATCAAGTGATTGATGCTTGTCTATGTTCATTTATGAATATAGAATTAAATAATTCAACATGCCACATAATTAAAGTGGTTATGAATGAAATAGAGCTATACGAAATACAAGGTGACCCACGCTTAGTTGATTACGGGATTAATTTAGCCTTAAACTTAGTATCGATAGATTCTTATGCTTTCAGGTCAGCTAGTTTATAAATTGAGGATACCTAGGACTGTTAGACCTATGTATTTTGACCGTCATGAAAAGCATCTACAAAATTGGTTTATATTTGGTTGAGAAGCTGTATAAATAAAAATCAAAACATACCCAGTATTAGAGGGTACAATAAGCATCACACTAATATATGATATATTGTCTACTAAAATTATGATTGAGGTTGTACGAATCGAACGAGTTCACCTAAACTAGATTATGAAAATAAGGAATTTTGGGACACAAAAGAGTCAAGTCGAGCCGAAGGTCATTAAGGGCTAAGGTTTAAACGAAAATGTACCTATAATATAGATTTATATTCAATCATCCTGCTAAGGAAGAAATCATAGAAGTGTTTGTGTGTTGGGTCAGGTCGGGGTAAGATTTTTTTTTAAGACCTAACCCAACTGTTTGGATTGTAAATTTTTTCAATCCAAGCAACCTTATTAAATAATTTGAATTCGAGCCACACCCTTATTAAATAATGAATCCAACCGAACCTTATCATCATATTTTTGGGTTGATTTGGTTCGTCAGATCATTTATTCACTTTTTTTTTTTTTTTTTAGCCTTTAACACCAATATCAAAATATGAGTTGAAGTGTTGTCGAGGAATATCATAGGCAAGAGACTCTCCGTAGTTTGTTGCTGTAAAGTGGAGCTTGCCAAAACATTTCTTGGACAGGACGGAGAGGTTGTACGAACAAAAACAGCTGAATCGGCTACCCATAAATGATCATAAGCTGACAAGGTTAGGTTCCCCTACCCATTTAGCCCTGAATTAGAGTGCAAAACCGTTCAAATGTTGGATGAAAAATCACTATCTGAGTAAGAACATTGCAATGGTTTCTGTAGTTCGATGATTCTATATGTGATCAACCAAAATCAAATACGAGCCGTCAATCCAATGCGGCATTCCGATCAAAATCTGGACAAAACCAGAGTGGTCTGCTGCGTCGGCGACTTCCATGGCTACTTACTCCAGATTTCAACGCCGCCCACATAATTTTCTTGGCGATTAGTGCGACAGGGGACCAAATACCCGAGAAGTAATCGATTTCTTGGTCGGTTTACCCTCCAGATACCCAAAGCAGAAGCACGTTTTCAACGGCGGGAATCACGATTTGGTGCCTGATTGTGAGGGTTCCATTTTGGATGCTGGACCGACATTTGAATCCCATGGTGTTCCTCATGGATCTGCTGGTATTGTTGCCTTTTTCCACTTTTACTTATTGCTGGGATGTTGCCTTGAATTCGTTATGTTTCATGTTTGAAAGAAATCATTGTTGAAGCTCGTGTCTGAATTATGGCATGAAAGTAACCAAAGAAATCACTGTTGAAGCTAGTGTTCTGTCTCTTGTTCTATTCAAGATTTATGTCTTCATTGGCAATACTTCCATTTCTATGTTGGTTCTCATTTTGAATCTCTTTACGAGGCTACTTCGTGGAGCTTTGCATCAATGAAAAGTTTTGGTTCTTGTTTCAATAAAAAGTTAAATTAGGATGAGAGGACAAAATAAATGCATTAGCTCCCGTCTCATAACTATTTAGATCTTGTTTGATGACTTCGGTTTTTTGTTTTTAGAAATTATGCTTGTTTTCTTGTCAATTCTTTGCTGAGTGCTTTTCATTTTTATTTTATACATTTGAATTGCTAGTGTGAGATCTCACATTTGTTGGAGAGGGGAACCGATTATTCCTTGTAAAATGTGAAAACCTCTCTCCAATAAACGCGTTTTAAAACTGTGAGGTTGTTGACGATATGTAATGAGCTTAAGTGGACAATAAATACTAGTGGTGAGCTTGAGTTGTTACAAATAGTATTAAAGCAAGATGGTGGACGTTGTGTTAGCAAGGACGCTGGCTCCCAAGTAGGATGGATTTTGAGATCGCACATTGTTAAAGAGGAGAACAAATCATTTCTTATAAGAGTATGGAAACTTCTTTCTAGGAGAGGCAGAGAGGAGAAAGATGTTCAAGAGCAACTCAAGTTTTTGAAACCCAAAGACACCAAATTGCCCAAGATAGAGTGTCTTTATGGGAGAAAAAAATGTTTGGGATGTCCCAAAGGTGAGGGCTCAAATTCTTACACATATCAGCTGCGTTCTTCTTTAAATGATTATGAAATTGAATTCTTAACTAATCTCATATCGGTTGGAGAGGAAAACGAAACATTTCTTATAAGGGTATAGAAACCTCTCCCTAACAGATGCGTATTAAAACTGCGAGGTTGACGGCTATACATAACGGGCCAAAGAGGATAATATATGCTAGTGGTGGACTTGGGCTGTTACAAATGGTATTATAGCCAGATATTGGGCTGTGTGCCAGTGAGGACGCTGGACCCCAAAGATGGTGGATTGGAGAGGGAAGCGAAACATTTATTATAAGATGTGGAATCTCTCCCTAGCAAACGTGTATTAACATCGTGAAGTTAACGACAATACGTAAAATACCAAAGAACACAATATCTGCTAACGCTGAGTTTGAACTGTTACAAAATGGTATGAGAGCTAGACACTAGTCTGTGTGCAAGTGATGACGTTAGGCCCCTAAGGAGGAGGATTGTGAGATCCTACGTCGGTTGGAGAGGGGAACAACACACTCCTTATAAGGGGGTGGAAACCTCTTCTTAGAAAACACGTATTAAAATCGTAAAGCTGACGGTAATACATAACAGGTCAAAGAGAAAAATACCTGCTAGCCATGGGTACAAAAACTTGCTGGAGTTGAGGCATCTAGATTGTATTGATCTTGCAGGATGTAGGTGAGGAGCCAACCATTGTTGTAAGTGGACACCATGGAAAGCTTCATCAAGGTCACCTCACACTAATAATATGAAACAACAATCATCAAGGTCAGTCAAAACTGAGAATTTAGCTGCATCATGTCTCATTTTATCTTGTCCAATCACTTCATGGTGCATTATTGATTGATATCATAAGTTCACCTCACACTGTTCTTAATAAGAAATTTTGGGCTCTATTTCTTGCTATGGCTACCTCACCTCACCTCTTCTATTGTGGTATTTGATCACGTTGTGAAGTTCTCTTCATCAAACATCTTATACGACATAGATTTAGTCATAGGCTTGTCTTTCTTCCTTGTCACACCCTCAGCTTCATAAGCACAGTTTGTTTGGGTTATAACACCCCGAGATTCCTTGCAACGATGGTTTTTTTTTCTTTCTAGGTAACGACAAGAACGTATTGGGCAAGTGGCGGGATGTGTGCTAATTTAGTCATGAGGATCGTATCAACATGTTTCATTCTTTATTGCATGTTCGGGATATTTTAATTTGTCTTAATCTAACGTTGTGTTCTAGTTTTTTCCAAAACATTGATTTTACTCAAGAGTTAAATGGAGTTGTTGTCTACAAAATTTTACTAACAAACATGTAATAATTGTTAGACGAACACGACTCTCCACAATGGTACAATATTGTCCATTTCACTTTGAGCATAAGTGCTCATGGCTTTGCTTTGGGCTTCTCAAAAGGCCTCATACCAATAAAGAGTGTATTCTTAGATTATAAACCCATGATCATTCCCTAAATTAACCGATGTGGGACTTTCATCATCCAACAATAATGATCGTCAGAGAGGTCGGGTCGTTACAACTACTCGTTTCCGAGATATTTTGAGACTATAGAATATACTTTTTTAGAAACTAAAATTCCGATGGCCCTCCAAATTTCATCTTCAAAATGGAAAGGGCCATTGGATTTATTATTGACAAACCGTATTCTTTCATTTTCATTAATATTTTTTTAAAAAATATCACAACTTTTTATTTATTATTATGATTTTTTTTTTTGTAATATTTTAAAATTTGTTATATTTTTAATTACATATTCATTTGATTTTACCTTACACGAAAATGATCGGTCGCCTTTTTCTATCATCAATGTTTTTTTTTTTTTTTTTTTTTTTTTTTTTTTTTTTTTTTTTTT
>NW_019272041.1:3041492-3044066 GCF_002738345.1 Cucurbita maxima
TTTTTTTTTTTTTTTTTTTTTTTTTTTTTTTTTTTTTTGGTGATAAAAGTACCTTATCAAATTTCATCGAGATTTTTCATTCTTTTAGCATGTTTCAGTACTTTGGTTTGTTTTTCTCGTAACTTATTCAATTTTGTACTTTCACTTAAAGTATTGAATTTTCTTTAATGGTGGAAATGACATAAAATAGTGAAATTGCTTTTATTTGTCGATGTTGACAGATTGATAAGATGATAATTCTTGTTCAACAATGTACGAGGATGAAGTCATTCAAACTAATCAACTGAGCTATGCTCGACTCAACTGTGAGATCTCACATCGGTTAGAGAGGAGAACAAAATATTTTTTATAACGGTGTGAAAATTATGAGTTTGACGGCGATACATTATCTACTAGTAGTAAGCTTTTAAACCCTAAACCCTAAACTTTTTCACCAAGGAACATGAGTTTTTTCAACATGTTTTGTCCTAAATCATGTGCTTAAATTTTCAAAGGGCCATCGAAAAGAAAGGAATAATAACTCTCATTCAAATGTAGTTCAACATCATTCATGTACCCTCTCTTATAGCAGTGTCACAATGTTAATCTAGGGGTAAGTAAATAAAAATTAATCTAAAATATGTTATTATTGTATCATAATTTTAAATTAATTAGACAATTATAATAAATTAGTACATTTGTTGATCATTCCATAAGCAATCTAACAAATTTATAATAACATTAAACTTACTTTGATTAATGAGTCATTTAGAAACGAATAAAATATATATTTCTTTATTAAATAAAATAAAAATATAACTTAAAGTTAGAGAGAGAATGCAAAAATTAAAATATAAAAAAGTAAGAGAGAGAGGATAGGAAGAAAGGAGGGGACACGCATACCGTCAGGGATTTAGATTCACAGCCTTTCATTTCTGATCTCCACAAAACGACGTCGTACCCACGTGGCTTGCCTCATCAAACTGTCCAAATTTTACCCAAACCATATATATATTTTTTTTTTCATTTTTTTCATTTTTTTCATTTTGTACCATTTTTCTTTTTTCGTATGAAATTCCAAATTTGACCTTAAGATTTTTAAAAATTAAAAATATAAAATATAAAATTAATAAAATATACTCAATTAATTAAAATATACATTATTAAATAAGAATTCGAAAATTTTAAATTTATTAACAAATAAGTTTTAAGGTTGGGACAAAAACATTATTATTATTATTTTAATAAATTTAAATCTCTAATTATCAGATAAAAAATGCTATTATTATTATTATTATGGCGATTTAATTTTTATAATGGCGAAATCAGGGAGAACTGGAATTTGTAGTAAAAAAAAAGAAATCGAATGGTGTAGACCCACGTGACGTGACTGTCCACGTGTCATAAAATCTCCCTTCCTCTTTCTTCTCTCTCGCGCCGTTCGTTTCCCTCTCCTTCCGATTTCTGTGAATACTGAATGCTCACTGAATATACACTTTTTTTTTTCTAACTTCACGCAGTTCATCACCCTCCTCTCAGTCAATCCTCTCCGCTTCTTCTTCTCCACCGCTTTCTCTCTCGTCGGAAAATGGTTTATACGATCCCAGGGATTCGGTTCCCTGCAGTTCCGGCGCTCTGCAAGTACTCCGACTCTTCTTTCAATGGCGACAGGAAGATGCCGCTATCTCTCTTCATGAGGAAGGAATCGTCTGCTAGTACTCACCTCACTTTTGCATTTTTCTTCTTCATAACACTTTAATTCTTTGCTGACATGTAGACTCCTGGAGCTCGTGTTGATTTTCGTGTTTGACTGGTATTTTTGATTAATTTTGCTGGAAAATGTCGTTTGTATGCTTTGTAAGGTTTTTTGTATGATTGAAATTGGATCGCCAGTGTTGGCTGTATGTGTACGTTGTGTGCTGAGATTTTTCTGGCTGGTTATTACTACGGGAAGTATTTTGAGCCATTGTTTGTTAAGAGAACTTGTGAACAGTTTAGTGGTTAATGAACTTTAGTTCGTACTTGTGAAATTACCTACACTGTATTTCTGTAGATGGAGTTGATTTGATCCTTGTTTACAGGGAAGATTGTTGGTACCAAGTCCACTTACGATTCTAATTCCGTGTTGTCGACCTCAACTGCTGCTTCTGGTAACATACTGGTTCCTGGGAGTGAAAGCGATAGCTCTTCGACTTTGGACGGTGAGTCTGAAATTTCTGGCGTAGTATCAGAGGATGATCAGGTTAGTGATATTTATGTTCTTGGTTTTACTGAGGTTCTTACAGCTTAAGTGTAATTTAGGCTGATATTTAAAATCATTTAGTCGATATTGGGAGCAAAGTTGCTATTTAGAAACCACAGACTCATAGTCAGTCATTGATTTTGCATGGAAATGAGGTGGTATAAAAGAAGTTCAAGAGAGACATCCTAATTGCCACCTACAACCAATATGTGTATTCTTTGCAATCCTTGCTGTGATTATCCTTCTCTCAATGCTTTGGTGAAAGCTCTTTTGATTAAATATCTCAAAAAAAAAAAAAAAAAAAAAAAAAAAAAAAAAAAAAAAAAAAAAAAAAAAAAAAAAAAAAAAAAAAA
>NW_019272041.1:3044078-3047882 GCF_002738345.1 Cucurbita maxima
AAAAAAAAAAAAAAAAAAAAAAAAAAAAAAAAAAAAAAAAAAAAAAAAAAAAAAAAAAAAGAAAGAAAGAAAGAAAGAAAGAACCTAGATCAGTCCTTAATACCTTGAATTCTATCATCTATGGTCTCACCAATCTGAACAAGAAAGTTTTGGTCATTTGGTCTCGTTAATTTGGATAACCCGAACATAGATCTATTTTTTGCAACTATTTTCCTTCTTTGATTGCTTCTAGTTGGAAGGCTGTTTTTTAAAACCATTCTAACTATAGGTGAGATGTTTTGAAACCCTAAAGGTATACTTAGAATCTTAAATTCCCAACCCATTTTAAAATCAATCCTATAAATCAGCGGTCTGGCTATCTTTGCCCTGTATAAGTACTGTCAGTAAATTTATCTATGTCTAGGCCCATTTAATTACTTAATTTTTGGTCTTTCTTTTAAAAGAGATAATTTAATATGCTGAAAACAACCAGCTGGACTTGCATTTTTTCATTCTAAAGACATTCATGAGGATATCTTTTGTCTATTAGTCGTATTGATTTGATGTCTTTACTTTTGTCTATATACCCATGTTTACTTTCGTCGTCACATCAATAAGTTTCTTGACAGATTACCTTCATTATTTTTGTATCTTGGTTTCAGGTGCTTCATGATGTAGATAGTCAAACAATAGAAGCTGATGAGAAGCTGATGGATCAAGCACCACTGGAGGAAATATCAATTCCTTCAAAAAGTAGCTTGGCCGAACCCACTGTGAGATCCATTCCTCCACCTGGCAGTGGGCAGAGAATCTATGAAATAGATCCATATTTGTTGGCTCACAAAGGACATCTTGATTACCGGTAAGTCTGTATCGTCATCCTTGGTAAGTAACTTCCATTGGTTTTAAAACAAGTATAACACTCAATAAGACATCATATTGAAAGAAGCTAAGGGGATTCCAAAAATTTATACATCTGATATTAATGAAAAGGAGAATTATAATTACAGTGAGGATCTCTGGAAAGGAACTTTGAAGAGACTTTGAAGTATATGTACCGAAGTTCCTTCACTTTCTTTTGAAGTATCCTTGAAAAGTCTTTCTAGGTAAATTTTCTAAATAACCCCCTTAGTTGCATTCTCCAAAAGGACGTTGCATTTCATTGAAAAGATGATCTCTCAGGATTTGTTCAAGGTTGAAAGAAGCATTCTTAGGGAAGGACCAAAATTCTTGAAGAACGAACACAGAAGTGCATGAATTGATGGTTTTGGTCCCCCCATCCCTCTTTCAAAGGCAGCATGTGTTGGGAGAGAAGCAAAATGTAACGCCCTTTATCATTAAATTTCAGAAGAAAATTTGAATGTTCTTGGGGTCTTTGCGAAATGTGTTAAAAGCCACATGTATAAAAGGGAGAAAAGTGCCAAAGTGAAAATAGCTCCGAGGCTACCCTCAACCAAGAGGTCAGGAATGCGAGTCTCCCCACCCCAAGAAGTGAGAAAAAGGGATCACTTCCCAACCAAGCGGCTCCATAATCAGTGCCCTCAGCCCATAGAAAATTCCTCTCATCTTCTTTTCATGAGTCTTGACAACGTTTGCTGGCATCTGGGAAACAAATATGATGTAAATGAGCATACTCAGAAATAAAAAGAAAAAGAAAAAATTGAATAGTGAGTTTTCTCCCTTTCGAAAAACCAGCTTTCTCATTTATCAAGTCTTTTAGAAATTCAATCAATAGCAGTGGAATCTTTGAAGAATATCAAATTTGCAGAATCTTTCATATTCCTTTTATCACTGACCTTACATAAAAAAAAAAATCTCTTGTTTTTTCTCATAGCATGTCGGATAAAGTCTAACCATTTCTGTATATATTTAGCTATGGACAGTACAGAAGGCTAAGGGAGGCTATTGACCAGAATGAAGGTGGGTTAGAAGCATTCTCCCGTGGCTATGAAAAGTTTGGTTTCACACGCAGGTAACTTTCTTAGTTTTTATGTGCTGCCTGTGTCTCTCTCTCACACGCACTTGGAAGTGTGAAAATACTGATTCAGACCACCTTATGATTGGCACTATTGTTATGTGTAATAAAATCGAAACTTGTAGAACAATAATGTTTTATCTATTCTTTTATTGATATTTCAGCAATCTCAGATAATTCTTTTACTGCTGTATGGAGAATATATTTGTATGTCAAAAATAAAGTATTAAAGAGGTATACAGATATTTCAGCAATCTCAGGGAAATAAGGATACCAAGTATGTAGAAATATAAAAATAGTTTATGACCAATAAATGAAGTAAACGTGAAATTATATTTTTAGCAGTATTTGGTGATTTCAATGAGAATTTGCATGTGAGTCAAGATGCGGATATGTACTTAGGAGCAGGTTTTGCCCAATCCAAAGTGACAAAGGTGATTTTGAAAGTCATTGTTTTAATCTTGTGAAGTGTTGTTTGTTTAGCTCAAATAAATAGCCTACTTATTCCAGAAACTTGGAGTCATTAGAAGACTAGTTAGGACTATTTTTGTCATTTTTGGTGAAGCTTCATATGTGGCTCGATTATCATATTCATACTTCATGTTTCCTTAATTTTATCATATCTATTCTTGATTAGTATCGTTTTGTTATTTCTGCAATAAAATATTTATGTTCGTTTAAGATATCTTAAAGTAATTCCTTCCATTCCAATAAAAAAAATCGTTCATGTCTACCATGGATTGAATTCACTTCAGATTCAAAAGAGCACATAGAAGTGCTAGCCTATGGGAAGATTAGAGACTTCACCTTTCTCTCCCATTTGTTAGTTTATCACCTGATCGAGTACTTCTCCCCCATGCTCTATCCTAAATGGTCATTATCTCCTCTCCCCTTCCCGTCTACTAGTTAGCTACAAAAAGGCACCCCACTTACTTTACACTTCTTACCCACTAGTTCCCCTTCTCTTTCTGTTATATACGTTGACAATAGGAGTAGATCACCTTCTTTTTCCAATTAATTGTTATTTAAACCATGCTGATAAATTTCTTGTATGGTTTCTAAATTTGTTTTCAATTGGTTTTTTCAGTGCCACAGGTATCACGTACCGTGAATGGGCACCAGGAGCTACGGTCAGTTTTCCATTCAATGATAACAGAATTTTTAATTTATTCTTGTTCAGTTGCTTGCTTTGGCATTGATCAGGGAACTATTTAGAAACCATAGCTAGTCGAGAATCATAATATTTTTGTACTTGGTGAACAATTCTTTGGAGTAAATATGCCATGGTATCTAAATTAGTTGTGTAACAGCCCGAGCCCACCGCTAGCAGATATTGTCTTCTTTGGGCTTTCCCTTTTGAGCTTCCCGTCAAGGTTTTTAAAACTCGTCTGCTAGGGAGAGGTTTTTACACCCTTATAAAGAATGCTTCGTTCCCCTCTCGGAGATGTGAGATCTCACAATCCACCCCTATTTAGGGCCCAGTGTCCTTGCTGACACATCGCTTGGTGTCTATCCTCTTCAAGGCTCAGCGTCCTCGTTGGCACACTGCCCCGGTGTCTGGCTCCGATACCATTTGTAAAAGCCCAAGTCCATCGCTAGCAGATATTGTCCTCTTTGGGCTTTTCCTTTCAGACTTTCTCTCAAGATTTTTAAAACACGTTTGCTATGGAGAGGTTTCCACACTATTATAAAGAATGTTTAGTTCCCTCACCAACCGATGTGGAATCTCACAATCTACCCCCTTCGGGGCTTAGCGTCCTCGCTGGCACTCGTTCCCCTCTCCAATCGATGTGAGATCTCACAAACTGTAGTTTTGTTGTTCACTTTTTTTTTTTTTTTTTTTTTTTGGG
>NW_019272041.1:3048179-3056882 GCF_002738345.1 Cucurbita maxima
GATTTTTTTTTTTTTTTTTTTTTTTTTTTTTTTTTTTTTTTTTTTTTTTTTTTTTTTTTTTTTTTTTTTTTGGTGTTTCGTGGTGCATTTATAAGTTCTTTAATCTGAAAATAAGGGGTCAGATTTCTACTGTTCTTGAGGCAGAGCTTATTCTGGTATTCCTAGGAACTAGCTTTTGTGACTACCCCCACTGAAAAAAAGAAAAAAAGAAAAAGAAAAAAAATACTAATCCCAAAATTGTCAAGGACCCTATTAGTTTGACCTTTTGTCTTATAAGATGATTGCTAATGTACATGTCAAGAGATTTAAAATGATGCTGCCAAAAGAGACTAATGCTCAATATGAACCCCACAAGGGAGTGAAAGTAAAACAGAAAATAACAAAAATCACAAAAATCACAAAAATCACAAAAATCACAAAGGAGATGTAAAATGATGCTTTCCTCGATCATTTCTATGTTCGTGTGACCTTTTGTTGGAAAGTAGTGGTTCACAGTTGAAAAAGGGTACAGAATTTTTCCATCAGTTTTTTTTGCGATAAATTAGGGAGAAAAAGAAGGCATAGCATTTACTGTGAATCTTCGGAAGGCTATTTAACAACATTATTAATAACTTGTCCATCGTCCAAATATAAGGGAGAATTCAATTTTAACTCTCATCGATAGATTTTAACCCATGAGTTGGCCTAGTGGTCAATAAGAGCTATGGGTATAATAAAGAGATCCCAGAGATCAGAGGGGATGGTTCAATCCATGTTGTCCACCTACTTAGGATTTAATATCTTATGTGTTTCTTTGTCAATCAAATGTAGTAAAGTCGAGCAGTTGACCTGTGAGATTAGTTGTACTAGCGGGCTTGGAAACTTGTGTATATAATATATATACTCTTATTGACAGCATTTTTCGAGCTGCTTCACGCTGGCTGGCTATATAAAAGAATGCAAGAGTTTCTAGAATGGAAAGATTAAGTTCGGATCACTTGCTATCATTTGTAATCGGGTCCTTAGAAATTAGAGAATATTGGTCTTTATCGGAATAACATCCTTCTGTAGAAGTTAAGGAATCATGCCCCCCTTGAAGATTGACCCTATCACGGGTTTATCTTGCAGCTCAGTTTTTAAAGGCCTCTTTATGATCTGAGGCTTTTCTCACCTCCCTATTTTGTTTTTCTTGTTGACTAACTTAACAAATTACTTCTTAGAGGCCATGGTCTGTGTTTTGTGAAAGGCTTCAATGTGGGAGAAAGCTCCCTTGTCATTAACTATCTTAAGTTTGTTTTTGACACAATTCTCTTTACTTCTCCTTTGTTGGCTTTTTGAAAAGATTTCTTCTACTGTTGCAGAACATCTGAGGGATTTTTATTGGATGGTACTTGGTGACACATTAGAAATTGGAAGGCCTTTCATAGTTTGGAACAATATGCAACTTCGTATCCTTTCTCGAGGACAGGGTTTTGACATATTCCTATTCTTCTTCCACCTGTTTGTCACTGTTAGAGTGGTTTATTCTTTGAAATTTCTCATCAAAATTTGCAAAGTAAATTCTTATTCCCCGAGGAGCTCCTTGAATAAACGGAATTCCAACTGGTTTATTATTTTCACTAAAAGTGAAGTCATTCTTTGAAAAAAAAAAAGATCCTCAGAACAGCTGAATCAACAAACTCTTAGAAAATTCAATGGTGATTTAGGAGACCAGATCTCTTAACCATTTTCCCATTCGTTTTTGGTTCTTCCTCAAGTTCTTTGTTGAATGTTGATGTCTCTGTTATCCCTAGAAGTCTCCAATTTCTTCACATTAATGATTGATATCTCGTTTCCATTTCTTTTAAGTTAGTCGCAAGGGATATCAGAATCTCTCGAATATTTTCACACATAAAAATCGTTAAGACACTAGCAAAGTTGATTTGGTCAATTGATGAGACATAGATGTCGTCCAAACTGCTATTTCCTGAATGTACCCAAACGGCTTTCATTTAATTGGAAAACAATATAGCTTGATGGTTGTTTGGAGCAATTTTCTGACATTTTCTACTTGAGTTTTCTGTGCGTTTATGTTTCTGATGAACTTCGAGGAAAATAACTTCTTTCTTCCTCTTTTAGTCAGCTGCGTTGATTGGAGACTTCAACAATTGGAATCCTAATGCAGATATTATGACCCGGGTATGTGATATTTGTTGTAGATCCCAACTGCCTATTGTTTGTCCTCATAAATTTCTTTGCTCTCTCCTCTCTCTGAACCGACACTTATTGAGCATTTTAGTACTCTTTGTATTTAGAATGCTATTTACAATTATGTTTTTTTGTATGTGCAGAATGAGTTTGGTGTCTGGGAAATTTTTTTGCCTAATAATGCAGATGGTTCCCCAGCCATTCCTCATGGTTCTCGAGTGAAGGTACATATTCTCAAGACAGTGTATAAATTATGCAAGGAAAATAATTTGATTTTAGGACTCTAGAAGATATTCATTTGGAGTTATGGACGTTTATTTATTTATTAACTAATTATTATTTATTATTATTATTATTATTTTGACAAGAAACAATATTGATGGTACAAAATTAGAAAAGAAGGGGAGAGCCTGCTCAGAAGGAGTTGAAAAAGACCCTCCGATTGGATATGTGATTAGAGAAGCTGTAGTAACAGAAAAGGGGGAGCAATTACCCCAAGTAATAACCAGAAAAATTATAGCATCCAAAAATGTATCAAAAGGAAGCTCCATTTCTTCATGTATTCTTTGCTTCATTTCTACCCAAGGAAATGTTAAAAAATTTATCATCACTAGCCCAATAGGGTCAAACCCAGTAATTGTATAAGTTCATTGCTTATATATTTAGGAAAAAGATTCAGGTATTTTCGAAATAAAGATATCTAAGTCATAGTAACAGAAAAGATGGAGCATTTACCCCAAGTAATAACCATAAAGATTATAGCATCCAAAAATGTATCAAAAGGAAGCTCCATCTCTTTATGTATTCTTTGCTTCCTTTCTACCCAAGTAAGACATATAAAAGTCCTCACAATGTGCATCCAGATAAGCTCTGATGTCCTTTCTAAATGGGATTTCCCTGTAAAACATAAGAGAGAAGGTGTGACGTCCAGAAGAGGATAAGAGAATTTCACATTTATATGATACAAAAAGATGGTTTTGTGATTCAGAACTATTCAGGGGATGAAGAGAAGAATAGCATATTTACATGTTACAAAAAGATGGCCTTGTGATTCAGAACTATTCTTGCAAATGAAACACAGCAATGGAGAGATGGTCATACATCCTACATTGGAGCTTGTCGTGGGTAGCTTCATTCTTGCTGAATTACCATGAAATTAAAAGGGTTGAGAACAACTTGCTGAATGACCTTTTTTATTGGCCAAGACAGAGTCAACAATTGACAAATACTAATATTTAATAGTATTTCAACAATGATGGGAGGGCCTAAAACAACTAACCTAAGGTTGAAACATTCATCTGAAGCATAGTTTGCCTGTGTGCAACACTTAATAGATTCAATCTTCCTACGTGAGTTAAAGACTCAATAGGTTCCTGATTAGTGTGTGTGGCAACTGTAAGTCTTTCTCTGTGTCTCTTGGATGCTGTTATATTTCTTCACTTAGTTCCATTTGCTGAGCTTCGTTAGATTCTACCAAAAGTGAGGTTTTTCCAAAGAAATGTGATGTACTGATTTGATTGCGTAACTTGGGTTGGGTTGAGAAGTTTTTTAAGTAGATGGATGGTTTGTAGCGCTTAGTTTAGCTTTTTTTTTTTTTTTTTTTTTTTTTCTTCGTGTATCTGAGTTGTCGATACTTGTAGATTCGAATGGATTCTCCTTCAGGCATCAAAGACTCAATCCCTGCTTGGATCAAGTTTTCTGTACAGGCTCCAGGTGAAATACCGTACAATGGCATATACTATGATCCACCAGAAGAGGTATTTTTTTATAAATTTACCAATCTATCGTATAATTGTTTAGGCAGTATGGAAAACCTTTTGGAACTGTAATTATGAAAATATTAATAAATATTGGGAAAATAGATTACTGACATTAGATTATAGCGTTCCAAAATGAATGGCTAATGGTACATTTTTTTTTTTTTTTTCATTTTAGTGATATTGTCTACCAAAGAGGAAAATTAATTATATTCTTAAAATTTTCTCCGGTTGTTTAGGGAGATCATGGGTGAGTAAAATCCTTAACTATTGCATTGTTATTTGGTGATAATTGCTTGCTTACTGGCTACTTATTATTGTATGACTTTCTACAGCTAAGCTGCAAACTGCTTTGTTTTACTGGAATTTACTTTCTGTTTACCTCTCGTTATTGTAGGAAAAGTATGTATTTCAACATCCTCAGCCAAAAAAGCCGAGGGCACTTAGAATTTATGAGAGCCATGTTGGTATGAGCAGTACGGTAAATATCTTCTGTTCCCTATGATAGATACTTTCTGATTTCTGTTTAAATGCTTTTCCTCTTTGTTTTTTTGTTTTTTTTTTTTTTTTTTTTCTCTGTGTTCTTTTATATGGCAACATTACTTCCTACTCAAGATTATGCTTGGAAGTGGCATAAAAGTGTTAAAACACTTTAAATTGTTTGGCCAAAGTGACCCACAACTGTGGATGAAGATCATTAGACAAAGTCTACGGTGTTTAGCCTCTCCAAAGAAACCAACCAAGAAAAAAGAATTAATGTATCTTGGAATTTTGGTTTTCTATATGAAACAGAATGTAGAGCTTAAACAGGTAGAAGAACATTTTCAGTGTAATTTGACTGCTGTGTTAAACCACCCAAATTCACTAGTGAAACTAAAAATGGTTACTATATTGGACCTTTTAATTTCCAACAATCCTTTTGTCCACCCCTTGTTTTCTCTAGGATAATTTTAAAATTTGCACGATTTACTTGGTAAGTACGTGGATTAACTTCTCAAATTCATGTCTTTAAAAATACTCCCATTCCTTTTAACCATATGTCTGACATTAAAGCTTTGACTACATTAACTCAAGGAAGATTGAGATTGACCACAGGAGATTGATATATGCTACATTGAGAACTGACTGAAAAAACTCCCAAAGAATCTGAACTCTAACCTCTGGCATCCTCCCTTGAAACTGATGCTAAATTAGGCAATAATAGACCAAATTCTTCAAGTTCGTTATCCTTAAAGTTTCTTCTAGTTTCAAATTTTCAGCTTTGAAGAGAACAACCCCAACAGTTCAACACAGAACCATTTGGAGAAGAAACCACCTGATAGAGACGTGGATAAACAAGTTTAAAAGGAGAATTACCCGACCATTTGTCATGCCAAAAAGAGCTTTGCTTGCCATTTCCAAACCTGAAATGAGTTCGAGTTCAACAAGCTTCCATGGCCTTCGCAAACAGCCACTCCTTTTGCACAAGGCCTTGGCTTAACCCCATATAATAAGTTTGACACCACTTGACACACTTCAGAGAAGGCGTGATGAAAATTGGCATAAAATAGATAGGAACATTGGGAAATACTGAATTGCACAAAAGTCAATCTCCAAACCCTAGATAATTGAAATCTCTTCCCTCCATCCAACTTCTAAATAATTTTATCAGAAATAGTAGACCAGAATTGAGAGGATTGAGAGGATTTTTAATTACCTCCAGGAGACTCCACCTTGGAATGGAGCTTGGAAGTAGGCTGATTCAACCAAAAACAGATCCACATTAATGCCATAAACCGCATGCCACAAGAGTTCACACTTAAACTTCCTAGTAGTTTCTAGAGACTTTTAAGCTTTACTTTCTTTTTTTGGGGAGAAAACCCTAATATTTACTTGGAAAAGCTTAAAGAAGGAAAGGAGTGATTGGAGAGTTGAGAGAGAAAGATGGAGCTATTTAAACATTACTTCATGATTGATTTGTAGAATAAAAATGGATATTGAAATATTCATTTACATATGAAATTCTCAACATTCTTATGTTGTGCCACTGTACAACATTCTTCATTCACATCTATTGCTGAACATTGAATTTTAGGAACCTATTATAAATACGTATGCAAACTTTCGAGATGATGTCCTTCCTCGTATTAAGAGGCTTGGATACAATGCTGTTCAGATCATGGCTATCCAAGAGCATTCCTATTATGCTAGCTTTGGGTAAGTTCACGTTTATTATATGTGGATTTTTCTAAATTATGCTGCAGTTTTTAGAATAATTGTGTTAATAAATGGTATGCAGAATTTTGAGGACTTTTGCCATCACTTTGTGTGGCATCACCCGGCATTCAATTTGTAACTTTCGAACTTTAATGTAGGTACCATGTTACCAACTTTTTTGCCCCTAGCAGTCGCTGTGGAACCCCTGAAGAACTTAAATCTTTGATAGATAGAGCTCATGAGCTCGGTCTGCTTGTTCTCATGGATATTGTTCATAGGTAAGCAAAGAGAAAGAGACCAAGACTGTGGAAAGAACTGGAAACTCTATTTTATTTTCAGAACACTACTTTGTAGGAGAATTGTTTTTTTTCCCCCCTTCTGTTCTAAATCCCTTCAGTATTCATTACCTAGATCTATTGGATAAAAAAGTTTCCTTTTAAAATCATGTGGCATATATGGAGGTGATGGGTAATTCCTGTCTACTTTTCTTCTAAATTGATGACAATAACATGCAAAAGAACTAGAGAATTAAATTTCATCAACCCTGACTCCCACAGGTTTATGCATGCCGGATCTAACCAATTGCTCTTTGTAAATACAATTTGACATGTTTTTAGTAGGAAAGAAGAATATTCATTCCTTGATAGAATAGAATCTATAACTGAAAAAGAAAAAAGAAAAAAATCCAATGGGTCCGGTGATGTAGTGTAAAATTTTCAAGACACTGTTTCCTCTGACCACAGTTTTTCAGATCTTTGACTATATGTTCAATTCCATTATCTGGCTCTTTGTTTACTTTGCTTGATGTTGAATATTCTTCCAAGTTTTTTTCTTATCATCTATTTTCCATTTTAAACAATTGTAGTTCTTTATTGTTCTACCTCTGATTACAAATACAGTCATTTCTTTGTTTCCCATGTTTGATATTGAATATTCTTCCAAGTTTGTTTGTCTTTACCATCTATTGTCCATTTTAAAAAACCATAATTTTTTATTGATCTATATTTTATTACAAATACAGCCATGCATCAAAGAATGTGTTGGATGGACTAAACATGTTTGATGGCACTGATAACCATTACTTTCATTCTGGATCCCGAGGTTATCATTGGATGTGGGATTCTCGTCTTTTTAATTACGGAAGCTGGGAAGTAAGTTTTTTCTTTTCTAAATTATAAATGGTTGGAGTATTGATATAATTAAATTTACCATAACCCATCAATTTAAGTTGATTAGTGATTTAACGTGGTACCAGATTAGGTCTTACGTTCGAACCCCTTAACGTTGATTGGTAATTTAACAATTGTGTGTCTGTATGTGTGGATGAACTCTGCTTAGTCCCGTTTATGTTTATCTCATGTCTATATATAACCTAAGGTTTCATTCTTCTATACCTTCTTTTAGGTACTAAGGTTTCTACTATCAAATGCTAGATGGTGGCTCGAAGAATACAAGTTCGATGGGTTCAGATTTGATGGTGTGACCTCCATGATGTATACACATCGTGGTCTAGAGGTACACTATTCAAGGGGGGTTGGGGAACTTACCTCACAAGATGGGGCAAGGTGTCGAGCTTTCGTTTCTGAGAAATTTGGTTTTAAAGGCTTATTTCCCTTGTGAGTGTGTCTATATATATATATATATATATATATATATATATATATATATGTAGACATTTTAAAATGTCATTCCTATATATCGATATTATATAGGAATGACATTTTAAAATTTTGATCAAACAGTCCCCTGCCTACAGATCTGCAGGTCTTTATCCTTTTATTTTTTGATATGGATAATCCTCGCCCTCAATTTGGCTATAATTGCTCACTGTGTCAGGATTTATTATATTATATTCATGCTTTGGCTAATGACGAGAACTTTTTTCTTTCTTTCTTTCTTTCTTTCTTTCTTTCTTTGTGTGCTTTAGGTAGGGTTTACTGGAAACTACAACGAGTACTTTGGATTTGCTACAGATGTAGATGCTGTGGTGTATTTGATGCTGGTGAATGATATGATTCATGGGCTTTATCCCGAGGCTGTTACAATTGGTGAAGATGTATGTTTCATGAATTTATCATAAAATGACACTTGTTTGTAACCAGAGCTTTGTTCTTTTCCCTTTATATACTGATATAGATATTAGCAACAATAATAATAATTCATATACACCATTCAGGAATTCAGTGATTATGTTAAAATTTATTTATAGGTTATGTTTATATTTCATCTTAGAAAGCGAGATAATTAAATGGTTCAAACTCAACTATGTGCTTATCAAACAACAGCTAGGGATATCCCCACCAAGCCTAACTTGAAATTGTGAAAAACAAGTTGGGATTGTACGACATATATAACTATATGGTAGGGGAATGTTGAAAATTATTGTCAACATTAGAGCATTTTTGTAAATAGCAAATTAGGAAATTAACCAAAAATTTAGTAGATTTGATTAGATAAGGTTAATTTACCTTTTTTGTTGTTATTTTAGTATTTAAGTTAATACATTGTCTTGATTTATCATTAGTTAAATATTATGAAATACAAACCACATTTAGGAATTTAGCTTTCGTTTGGGGGGGGGGGG
>NW_019272041.1:3057282-3064623 GCF_002738345.1 Cucurbita maxima
GGGGGGGGGGGGGGGGGGGGGGGGGGGGTTCCATCCGTGGGTGCATCTTAGGAACTATTTGGCACAATAAGGGAGAAATTTCTTCACTTCTCCCTTGAGGACAAGAAATCTTGCTGATAAAAATAAGCGTTTAATTTTTCAAGGGGTAAACATTGGAAATCAGGTTAGTTAAAGTTAAAGGAGAGCATACATTTTTAAGCAGGGGTCGAGGCATGAGGTAAGCAACTATCAATGGGTAGCTTTGTGAGAGTAGACCTCCCACGCTCCATGAGTGCCTTTTAATGGATTTTAGCTTGAACCAACGGAAAACTGACTCTGCCAATCAATACATATTCATATTTTGTGAATATCTCTAATATTGATGTAATCAACTAATGTTCGTTGAAAGTTTGTTAAAATTCTTCATATTAATTTATCTTTGAATATTATCAATATGATGATAAAACTTCGCTGATTCTAGATGTGAAGTTGCATATAGGTAATTATTTAATAAATCATAACGGTTTAGATTCTTAACCAGTTTGACCGTTATAATGGTAAAGTATTGCCGTCTTCTCATGAGGTTAAATGTTAATGATGCAGGTCAGTGGAATGCCTACCTTTTGCATTCCTATCCAAGATGGTGGAATTGGATTTGATTACCGGCTGCACATGGCCATTGCTGATAAATGGATCGAACTTCTCAAGTATGTTGTTTTCTTCCTCCTACTTTATTTAGATTTGCTAAAAATACATATTGGAATGTTCTTCAATTTAGTTATGAGTAAAATACAAAATTAATTGTGATCAAATTTATCTTTTTATTGATAAAATCATGTGTCATACGTCCCTAGTGCATGACATAATCCATACAATATTGGAATGAGAAATTTTCAAGACAAATGATGACCTATTAATAAAACAGGGTTCATTTTAGAACTTTTTTGAAGGATTAAACCTTGTGATATATTTTTATTTAAGTTTTTCTCCACCAAGTGTACGTAAAATAGTTTTGAGATGCTCTGCTTAACCAATTTTGTGTATGGTGTAGGAAAAGCGATGAAGACTGGAAAATGGGTGATATTGTTCACACGCTTGTTAACAGAAGGTGGTTAGAAAAGTGTGTTGCATATGCTGAGAGTCATGACCAAGCTCTTGTTGGTGATAAAACAGTTGCGTTCTGGTTGATGGACAAGGTTAGTAAACATCATCCTGAACTCGTGTTGTGAACATCTCTACTATTGATGGACATCACACTTGAAATTTAAGGCTGTTGCTCAAGTATTATTGGGTTGTTATTTCATGTTCAAGTTGTTTTCTTAATTTCATTATTTCCTTTTCATGTACATGCCCCTAAGGTTTAGACCATGTTGATTTTGAGGTTTAAGGGGAGAAAAATCCTCTCAAGAAAAAGAATCTTTGTTCAGAACTCAGAAGCTTCACATAGTTAGTAGTAGAAAGGATATTGAGTTGTTTGATGGTGTTTCCAAAATTTCTAAAAAGCTTCTCAAATTTTTCATAGTTTCAAAAGCATACATGTAGAATGATGGTGTTAAACGTTTAAGATATTCTCTTGGCTTTTTCCCCCTTTGGAAGCACATGATCTAAGCTTCGCATTCTTTCGTAAGTGCTAGTATAGTTATCTCTGGATACTTATTGAAAACGTTCTCAAACTTACCACATTCTTTTCCATTCATAATTGCATGCAGTAAACTAACAACTAAGTTATGTAGGCTCCATACTAAACCTAAATTCTGAAGAATAGAATTCACTGTAGAAATGTGAGTTTATCTTTCATTTGAATCGCATGTTGTGTTTGATACTAACAAAGAGCAGTCAACTACACATTCATTATATTGTTAAAGTTACAAGCCCGGAAATGAATCCGAAAAGCAAGGTAGCAGATTGAATTTCGCATTACAAGAATATTTCAAGATATGCTAGCATGCTAATTTCTTCTAAGCTCCGTGTTTTACATTTACTATCAGCTACTGAATTTTTTATGAGTTTGTCAGCTTGGCTCAAAGAAATAAATAAACAAAAGGAACTATCAGAAAGATGGATATGTAGAACTACTCATAAATCACTGTAAATTTGTCCAGAATTGGGGCTAGTATTTGTCTAATTGTAGATTTTGTGCTCAAACTCCTCATCCAAGTTTATTACGGGAGTATAAGTATGGAAACCTCTATAAATCTTAGATGTTTAAATGAAGTTCACTTTTCGTCTACTGTTTTCATTTCTTCAACCGTTCATCCAATTTTATGAGGCATCGGGTTTTAGTTTTTTATGAGACATAAATTTTATTAACCTATACTTTGAAATTAACTTATATCTTTTCATTTCAATTTTTTCGTTTGTATTAGGAGTTGTTCCATTAACCTTATGGAGCACATACAAAGAGGATTACTTCTGCTGTTAAGTCTCCTATATTTATGTTTGCAGGACATGTATGAATTCATGTCTTTGGATAAACCATCAACTCCTGCAATTGATCGTGGAATAGCATTACATAAAATGATAAGGCTTATTACCATGGGATTGGGTGGAGAAGGATATTTGAATTTCATGGGGAATGAATTTGGACATCCTGGTAAGATACTCCCCTGCTTGGTCTTTTATTGTTATATCAATGGGATGATATTTCATATAAATCATTCATTATATGGGGTATCATGGTTTTATCAAAATGTTGCTCTATTATTTCCTCTGGAAAATCATGTCTTATATCATCCTTCCAGAGTGGATTGATTTTCCAAGGGGCGATCAACATCTTCCTAGTGGTGCAGTAATTCCTGGAAACAACTTTAGTTATGATAAATGTCGGCGTAGATTTGATTTGGTGAGTAATTTCCCACTTATATTTTCTTCTCTAATTTAGGCCAATACTTTGGTGAAGAGCGATTCTCACGTGTCTGAAGTCTCACCCTTAGGTTTCATATTCCCTTGCTGATATTTGGTACAGTACAACACTACCAGAACTCAAATGATTAAAATATCGACTAATTTTTATGGTAACCAGACTATAAACTCAAAAGGATGCTTGATGAAACCAAGGTTTAGCAAGTTTCTAGATTATGAAGAAAAAAATGAAGCAGAAGGATTTTAACCACTTCGTTCATATGTTTGCTTCTGCAGTATGATTGGGGGAAATTATTTATTTATTTTAATTATCAGATAGCTTGTATTTCAATTCTATCCTTGACTATGTTGTTTTGTTCGATAGTTAAATAATTATCTGAGTTAGCCTTGATACCCTCTAACATAGTAAATATTTCCCCAAATTTCTGTTAATCTATGTCCTGATCAGATTTTCCACGTTCTAAATAGCTTCCCCAAACTTCTGTTGATCTATGTTCTGGTCGGGTTTTCCACACTTTAAATGGTTTTCGCATTGATTGTGCTCTCACTCCTGTCGTTTACATTAGACGTGATCTACGAATTATGATGTCTTGAATTCTCTTAAATTCTATTGTTGTTTTAGGTTTCCCTTTCCTTTTCAGTATTATTTATATTGTTGTGGTATTCTGCATTCTCATTCTCAAGCATTCAAAGCTTTCTTGATGCCTCCGTACAAATTGCTTTTATTTCCCCATGAGCCTGGGAATGTTATTTCAATATCATTTTAGCTTTCATTTTCTTTTAATAATTTCATTATGGTTTTCAATGCTAGAAAATTTTGTTTAATTTTAATTGATACATTTTTCATTTAAAAAATTATTATTTAATGTATTGGTTTTTAGTAATTGCACTATTTCATCAAATTCTTGTGGTATAAGCCATTGTGAAATACCTCTGGAAACAAAAAAATAATTGTGAAATAAAGATAATTACATGTTCCAGTGGATATTTTACATGTAAATACAATTATCTGATATTCTTTAAATGTATAGTTTTTTCATTTTAAAAATATTTTGTTCCAAGGTAACGTGTTCCATACACATCTAATAAAGAACTTTGGGGAAATGCATCGAAGTCGTAGTCACCAAATCTGTTCCAGTTCAGAAGGACGGACCAGTTGATACATATATTTAATAAATATGTCTGTACTAACATTAAGGTTGCATATGTGCACTCAGGGAGATGCAGAGTATTTAAGATATCATTTTATGCAAGAATTCGATCGGGCGATGCAGCATCTTGAAGAAGCATTTGGCGTAAGTTTTCTCAGTTTTGTAAAGCTTATGTTTTTCAATATTGAGACATTTTCCCAAGTCCCTGGATTATAAAATTTAAATCACATCTAATGACTGCATGACCTGACATGTAAAAATGTCCAACTATGCTTAAACGGTTTATTCAGTCCAAGTTTATACAACGAAGGTGTATATTACAAATTTGCGTACATGTAATTTTACTTTCCAGACGTTGTAATGACGGTCTCATTTTTCTCGTTAAAGTTGTCTCGATTGTCCCTTCCTGGATTTTGCCTTTTTGTTGTCCATTTGTATTATAACAGATCAATCCAATCAATCCACCCTTAACCCTAAAATTTTGGTTCTAGTCAAATCTGATGGCTTATTTTAAGTTTTTGTTTCTTTCCACTAGAGTTGTAGGGCACATTTATGAGATTTCTTTTTTCACTCTTTCTCTCTCTCTAATTCTTGTACATTTTATTAACTGAAAGTCGAAACTCTCTGCACAAATTTTATATTTAATATTTTAATCAAGTGTCTTCTGCTAAAGGAAACGTACTGCAACGTCTGGATTGACATGCATTTTTCGTTGTTGATGTGTTTTTTTATAAGTATATTTGATCCTATCTAACCAGCTTCTCTACAAATTTGGTATTTCAGTCTTTTAATTTTATGTTTTCTGTCATCAGAGCTGTAATGCAGAGTGGAAAACTTTATTGGATTGGCAGATAATTCTCGTCTGCTTAAATTGTCTTAATAATATCTTTTTATCATAATTTCGAAGCCGCCTTTTCTTTTCCCTTGCTGACTTTCATGTGCCTAAAAATTTGTCATTGTCAACCATACTTGGCTTCAAAAGTTCAGAAAATGCACATTAAACATTAACTGGTGGTTGCAGTTCATGACATCTGAACACCAATACGTTTCCCGAAAGGATGAAGGAGATAAAGTCATTGTGTTCGAAAGGGGGGATCTGGTTTTTGTTTTCAATTTCCATTGGAGTAACAGCTATTACGACTATCGAGTGGGGTGCCTCAAGCCAGGAAAATACAAGGTATAGTATGTGTAATATTTTTTAAGTTCACCCATGGGTGAGAAATTCGAATTTCAGGTCGAAACATGTTTAGAGGTTACGTGTGTCTAACTAATTGTGCTATGTTTACATTGTCATTATAGTATGGGGAGTATTAAAATTGTCACTATGATCTTTCTCT
The DNA here is from genome assembly GCF_002738345.1 of Cucurbita maxima. Lineage (NCBI taxonomy): Eukaryota > Viridiplantae > Streptophyta > Magnoliopsida > Cucurbitales > Cucurbitaceae > Cucurbita > Cucurbita maxima. Next base: position 3,062,612 of record NW_019272041.1, read on the forward strand.
TACACATTTTAATCTGTTCAAACTCTAATGTGGCATTGTTTGCATGTTGTAGATTGTCTTGGACTCGGATGAGCCCTCGTTTGGAGGGTACAATCGGCTTGATCATTATGCCGAGTACTTCACATTTGTAAGATGGTTTCTTTAGATCCTTTTTTAATTAGATTGGTCCATGATAGATATGGATTCACATTTTTGCTTGTGCAGGAAGGAAACTACGATAACAGGCCTCGTTCATTCCTAGTATATGCTCCTTCCAGGACGGTCGGGGTCTATGCTCTAACACCAGATGATTCTGAGCTTGTAGAGGGCGAAACCGAAACCGAAACCGAAACCGAAACCGAAACCGAAACTGAAACCAAAACCGAAACCGAAATCAAAACTGAAATTGAAACTTCAATGGAGTAGAGTTTCTGATGTGAAGATGGTACCATTCATGGTGTACCTAGAGAACCATGTGGCGAAGATGGTTCAACACAGAACCGATGTGGAATCTTCTTGCCAGACAATTCTGCCAGGTAACTGGATTCATCAATTAACAAGGTATAACCTTAAATCCAATGCAATGAATTTCATCTGCGTAAAGTAAAGACAACTTCAGAGGATGGGTAGATGTTTTTACTGTTCTATTTAATTCTTGGCAATTATATTTGGTTGTTTCAGATTCCGGAGCTGGAAATTTCTTAGTAGAACGTGTAAGTACATAAAACTCTTTCCAAATACCTAGTCCTGCTTAAATTATAATGAAATACGGTAGAGTCAGCCATGAAAGAATGCCTATAAGATCTTTAGTATAGTCAGCACTTCACCTTTTCTCAGTCTTAATAATGTTGTTTTTCCCTAGAATATCACCATCACAGTGGAAGATTTGGATCGATAACCTTTTTAAGAGTAATATTTTTTTGGTGGAAGATTTTTTCTTACTCTAAATCACAAATTTAGGTGATGCTATTTAATTTTAGAAGTATTAAATAGGTCCTTACCCTTTAATTGTGTAATTTATCTCAAAATGTTTAAATTTAACCTTCCTTTAATCTATTATACATTCTTTAACCCTAATTTATAAATCTAGAGATTGTATTGGATAGGCTTAAATTTGGTTATAATTCAAGTGGGATTAATGAATTTTTGTTGAGGGGGAGGGGGTAGAAAGGTGAGTGGGTGAATTATTCGTTGGTTCAAAGAGTGGCATTAAACCCCATGTGATTGTTCAGCAAAGCAATTAATTATTTGTCTGACATGTCGTATTTCAGTAAAGATATCCTTCCATGTGGGTGTGTGCTGTCTGCCGCAAATTTTGCTTGTGAGAGAGGGAGACATTTTATTTTATTTTTATTTTATCTTATTTTTTTAATTTGGATTTTTGGACTTACTCTCTTTGCGTAATCTTTATTTAATATGCAAATTCAAATCTATGACAGGACAATAATTTTAGATTTTTATAGCCTCTGCCCACTGCCTCAACATAAAATTTGTGTAGCAATGTAGGAGGTCTAGATGCTTTGGTGGGATATATTATAAATTTAGTTTTTATTATTACAATATTTAAGCTTAGTACTGAGTTTCTTTGAAGTTTTAGTTGAATCTTACAAATTGAAACTAGAGACTAGATTGAAATTTGAAAATAAAGTTTATTTTAATTATTTTTTTTACCAACTAATGAAAATTTATTTATTTTTCATGCTTATAATTAGATCATAATTTGAAAATCATGCAGTACAAAAATATAGTCAATGAACATGGTTAAAATTTATATTATATTATCGAAAAGAAATGATGGGCAGTTTAGTCTCTACAATTTGTTTAATATTTCTTAAGCAAATATTTAAATTATTGGCAAAATTAAAAATCAAATAGGTCAATATTTTGTATGTGTTAGAAAATCGTAGGCAAAACAATAAAGATGACAATAAAAATAAATGATATAAGCAATTTTCAACCAACCACATTCTAAACAGGTGAGGGATGAAAGTGGAGCTTGAAACTCTTTTTTTTTTTTTTTTTTTTTACACATA
>NW_019272041.1:3065044-3074748 GCF_002738345.1 Cucurbita maxima
TTTTTTTTTTTTTTTTTTTTTTACACATACAAACATAAATTAACCATCCAAGCAACCAAATTAGAAGCATTGAAAACAAACGACAATTAGAGGTCATGCCAATGTAAATTAGGAGAAACTTCAAGTGCTAATATAGCTAGCTTCCGAGTTCGTTGCTCTTTGCAACTGATGTAGCATACTCGTTGGCGACGAGTTGTTATTAGTCGATCGCAGCACCTCCGCCAGTGGTCCGCCCATCGACGCCATCTGCGTGGCTGCCCACCCAGCTGCCCAATTCAAATGCGTGTGCTCCCGCTCAGAATTGCCATCCTGATGAATATGATGGCCAACGCCTTGATCAGAGCTTCCTCCTGTCGACAATTTCAACGACACGTCGGAAGAGGATGATGGGTTCTCGGGTATGGAGATCGAAAGGGAAGTGGTGGAAGCGGATGTAGACTTCATTTTTTGGGTGACATTGTCGCTCCCATTGTTGTTGGACCTTGGCCAATCATCGAAGAAATGCCTCAATATATGGCTGTCGGACTTGGTGTCCCCGGCAACGGCTTCCTTGTGGGATTCATAGAAATTCTTATGCTCCGATAAGGAATCCGAGCAAGAACTGCAAAGAATGAAGAACAAGAAGGTACATTGATTTGAAGAGTAAAGAAGTCGAATAAATAAAGTTTGAGAGAAAAAAAGGGAACATTGATTTGAAGCATTATTAGGCAGAAAGTTGTGGTTGGGGAAATAGTGTTGTACAAATTAAAGAAGAATCAAAAGGCTGAAAAGACAAAAGAAAATTTAAGTGGGACCCAAATAAAATCTAACCGTTGATTAAGATGGAGAAGATCGACGGATGGGGTTTGTCCAGACAAAGAGAAATAATTCCCACTTTCCACAGCCAGAAAAGGCCGACCACCGCCACCAACAACACGGTTGGTGTTGGAACTGAGAGAACAACCACCACCGCCACCACTAGCTCCCGCGGTCGATGTGGTGGTGCTGGGGTTAATTGTGGCAGTTTCCACAGGCTTTCTTGAACGGTTACGGCCACGGTGCATGTGGCGCTCGCAGTATTTCTGCCCTGCGACCACATCTCTTGAACAACGCCATTTTTTGCCGTCGGTTCTCCGACACCGGCCGGGCTCAGGATCCATGGCGGCTCTGCCCCAGTAACCTGCTTGCAACACTGAATAAACAAAACCCCATTAAAGAAATGAAGAAACTTCTCTCATTTTATTGATTACATAACTAAAACACCACAAAAACATCTTCACAATTAATGAGCTTATAGAAGAAATGGGACTTACAAGAAGTGGGATAATGAGGGAAATGCTGAAGAGGGTGATGAAGAAAAAATGGAGTAGTGGAGGATAGAAGGCTTTTCTTGATGGTGTGAAGAAGCTCCGGCGGTACGGCAGCTCCGGCCAACATATACCGGAAAATGAGAGCTTGAAGCTCAAGTTCCTGCCTTTGCGCAGCACTGAAATAACCCCACATCCCTAACAAAAACAGAGCAATAAAAAAACAGAGCAAAGCCGAAGAAGAAGAAGAAGAAGCAGATAAAGGGAAAAGAAAAGGCTCACTTGGGAGTGTATTAGCAGAAGGAGTTGAATCGGGAAATGACGAGAGGATTGATGAAGTTTTGGAGTTGTTGGAATCAGATACGAAGAGAGGAAGAACAGAGGAATCAGAGGAAACAGAGGAAACAGAGGATTCTGGGTGTTGAAGAAAGAACTTGGATATCTTTGCAGAATGTTGTTCCTCTGACTCCTCCTGCTCTCTACATTGCTTCAGATGAAAGTCCATTGAGACAGACTGAAGAAAGAAAAGGAAACACAGAAAAAACAATTGGATTCAAATGTCTTATGCACCTCTCTCTTCAGCTTTTAATATAACATAACAATATATTTTAAACTATGTCTTATGCACCTCCCTTTCCGCACTGCCTTATGTCTACTCATCTGTGTTTTTTTGGCACTATACATTCCACCCCCCACACACACACACAAAAGTGTTCTTTGTTCTTTCCAAATTATTCTTAGAGTTGAAATTTGTGACCGTACAAGCTCACTGCTAGTAGATATTATCTGTTTTTGTTTGTTATCGTCAGTCTCATGGTCTTAAAACACGCTTGTTAAGAAGAGGTTTTTACACTCTTATGAGAAATGTTTTGTTCTCTTCTACAACCAATGTGGGATCTAACAATCCACTCCCCTTGGGAGTCGAGCATCCTCGCTAACACACCATTCGATGTTTGGCTATGGTACCATTTGTAACAACTCAAACTCACCACTACTAGATATTGTTCCATTTGGTCTATTACGTATTGTCATCAGCCTCGCAGTTCTAAAACGCTTCTGCTAGAGAGATGTTTCTACACACTTATGAGAAATGTTTCATTCCCCTTTCTAACCAATGTGGAATCTCATGATCCATCCTCCTTAGAGGCTCAGCATCCTCGCTGGCACACGGTCCGATATCAGATTCTGATACAATTTGTCACAACTTAAGCCCACCCACCACTAGTTTTGGCTCATTACGTATTATTGTCGGCCTCACAATTTTAAAACGTATCAGTTACAAAGTGGTTTCCACACTCTTATTACAAATGTTTTATTTCCCTCTCCAACTAATGTGGTCACAAATTGGAATGATAGACGTATAATGAACGTGATAAAACGTCGTTCTTTTCTACTTAATCTAGTTAAGTTGTTTCGACGATCATCGTGTTATATCAAATTTTCATACAACGTTCTAACGAAGATTAGGTTGGTGACCACGAGAGCGGTAGGGTAGGGTAGGGCACTTGAGGAAAAGACAGTTGGGAGAAAGAGGGGGAAATAAATAGTGAGAGAGGGAAGGATGTGTGAAGAAAAGTTTGGAAGTAATGAAACTGAAAACAAGTATGAGTTGAAAAAGAAGGTTGCAGTGTTCTTCTTTTTGCTTTGGGAACAACATTTGTTCGTAAACATTAATGAAATTGTTTGGTTTTTCTGTGTGTTTGACTGTCGTGGAACTCACCATAAATGTCTTCCTTTTTTTCTTTTTTTGCTTTTGGCTTCTTCATCAATGATGTGTTAAGAAAGAAGATAGTTGGTGTGGATTTACCCATCCACCTCAATTATAACCTAATATGCATACTCGGGTTTCCCGAGACAACTTGAAGAAAGCAAGAAAACAATAGCGATTAGGTTGGAACCCCGAGATGTCATCCTAATGTTTGTGATTTTTTGTTTGGTATCAATTTAAAACTTTCGTTGTAGTTTAGGCAACTCTCTTATCAGTACGTATCTATGTCAATGCTGGTGCTAACGTTTTTTATGACTAATTGACTGATTATATTAGATTTTGAGAGCTATATAAGTAGAGAGGAGACAAGCTATACATAAAACGAGCAAGTTACGGGAACTAGGGTTTTAAAGTCATTTAATAACAACATATGAACTATAATAGAGAGATCATAACTATTTAGAACGATTATATAGCTTTGTAATTTGATTAATCTTTCGGTATGAAATCACCTACTTTAATTTGTTCGGTTTTTTTCTTATTGAGCTGATTTGGGATTTTCTCGTGGACAAACAAACATATTAGAACGGAATAATCAAACGTAAACCAAAAATAAAATTGATGGACAATAATTAATCGAGCTCGAAGTAAGCTCAAACAATAATAAATAAATAAATAAATAAATAAAGATATATTATTTTAAAAGAATCGAGATATTCTCTTGAACTTGGCAAAATAAATAAAATAAAATATTATATTTCTTTTATTATTAAAAAAAAGTAGTAATTTAAAAAAAAATAAGAGGCTAGTATTTTGACACTAGCTCCAAAACCCAATGAAAAAAAGTAAGTAACGAAGAGTAATACTCAGAGTACATAAAACCCAGCTTTTTTTCCTTTTTTTTTTTTATTTTATTTTTTCGAAAATGTTTTTTTTCTGTAATTTATTATTTTAATTTCTGAAATCTGTTGTCTTTTTTATTTACCCCAACAGACCGTCTCCAATCATTGTGTCGTTTTGGTTCTCTCCTTTTACCCAACCAAAAACAATTCATTCAATATGGTAATTTTTTTTTTATCTTCTATTTTTCTCTTTTACCATGCAGTAAAAGTAAAAGAATGGTTGCTCGAGTTCTTGTAAGGTCAACCCTCAACAACAAGCTCACCAAACAACGCTATAAGTCCGATAGAAGAGTTGGACGGGCTACTCTTAAGGGCCTGAAGAGTGTGTTAGTCTTTCGACTGTGGGGCAAGTCAGTGTAGTTTAGGAAGCTGGTGGGTGCTCAATGAGATATAATTGAAATGTATACATTTTAGAATACGTAACTGAATAGACATGCTTAATAAACCTGAAACATTGAAGGGTGTCGAAATACTTGAAATGGAATGCAGTAGTACAATTTGCATTTATGTTTAAGAAAAGAACTCGAAACAGTCTTTTTTTCTAGTTTGGGGACAACGAGGAAAAACAAGACTGTATGAATTATTCCCTTATAAGATAAAGCTAATGGTTGAAGGTTTGGTCTTCGGATTCTCCACAATTTGTACACTATGATTCACCACAAACAATTTTTAGACATTACGTATATATGTATATATATACATATACACACACGTACGTATATATGTATATAGAGAATGTAGATAAGATAAAGTTGGACATTACGTACTTTCTTTCTATTCCAAACATAATAATTTTGTCCCCCACTTTTGTCTTTGTAATTTTTATCGTATATTTTAAGAATTAACAGCGTAGTCCTCGACTTCTAAGATGTCGTTCTAAGTGGTTCTTAAAATTATATAAACGTTAATATGACTAACATAATTTTGAAAATTCTCAAGAATTATGACATTTGTATTAATTTATCTCAGTAGAGAAGTGGGGGAGGAAGAACATGAGATAGTTACGATATCGAAGTGAGGGGTATGAGCGAGTCGTGAGGGCTTCTCGTTGTTTCACAGTTTAATTAAACTTTTTAATCAACAAATATTAATCAAATTTAAGCCCTCTTTTAAGAAAGTAGGAGTGTTTCTTGAGCTGATTATTTATTGACAAGGTTTAAATTGAAAGCGTGAGTAAGAAGCAAAATTTATTCTGCTTTTACCCCTAAAGAATAAAAAGGTAAGAAACACGTAGGTAAAGTTGCAAGGGGATTTTGGCAAAATCTAGGGGCATATTTGTCAACCTGAAAAAGCTACCCACACAATTCCAAGCTTAAGGACTAGGTGATCCAACCCATCTAGGACCTCCTACCCTACGCCCCGCCCTACACTCCCTTCTACTTCATCTAATTTGTGTGAAAATTTGTATCATAGTCAAGCATGAGGTGATGTGTCAGTGAGGACGCTGACCCCCGAAATGAATGAATTTACTCGGAGTGAAACGAAACATTTTTTATAAGGGTATATAAAACTCTCCCTTATTATTAAAAAGATAAGATTGATACGTAAATTTGTTTGAAAATATATTTGCATTTTTTTATTGTAAAAGAATTATTTTGATTATTTAATATATTTTAATAGAAAAGTTAAACTTTAAATTTGATTTAAAATATAGACAAATTGGATGTTTGAAAATAATTTTTTTTTTTTTTTTTAAAAAAGTAAAATATTATAACAAAAATGATAGTTTAATGGGAATGAAAAAAATAGAAAGGATCATCTCACGTGTCTGAGAGAGAGTGAGAGGAGGGGAGCATTCGACACTGTCCAGTTTTGTCAGAGAACTGTCAGATAAAATTCAAAAAACCTTGTCAGACCGCACAGCTCCTCACGTGGGTCCCTTTTTCTCTTATTATTTTTTTATTTAATTTTCTTACATTTTTTCTTTCATACAAAATTAAAAATAAAAAAAAAAAAGAAAAGAAAAGAAGAAGAAGGGCACGCCGGCACGCGAGGTATCACGTGCCTCCACGTGTTTTCTCATCACGTGTCTTTTCTTTTTTGTCTCCTTATGCTTCCCTATCTCCCTATTTACCTATTGCGCTTGAGCTTCTCTTCAGTGTATCCACTCATATTGTAAGTTTGTAACCCCAACTTAACTGCCTGCCTCTGATTGGACCACGTGAGGACGTGTTCATTTTCTTTAAAAAATTTCGGCCCAAATTAAACTGGGCTTTCACCCAATTCTGCAAGCCCAATAAACCCAGAAAAATGGACAAGGTAGGCCCAATATTCGAGTAAATAATTAAATTTAATTTGGTCAAATTGGGTTATTGGACATTTGAGCCTGGGCCCAAAAGGTATTGCGGTCCGAACCCGCATACCTATGAAAAGCTCTATAAATAATATTTAATGTTCATTGAAAAATGAAGGGCATAATTGAGAAACTAACATTTGGAAGAGGCTATAATTGGAAAACATATTTCATTCAAAGGACAGCGGCGAGTGCGACCATGGCTGTTTCTTAAAAGCTGAACCATATAATGGGCCCTATGGCCCACTTGGGCCGTTCGATTTGACTTCCAACGGCCCGTCCGAGAGGTCAGTTGATGGAAATGAGGACAAATTTTGTGGGTGAGATTCTAACCTCGAATACATCAAACAGTTGAACCAAAACGCTTCAATTTTTATTTAAATATTTATATATTTCTTTTCAACTTTTATTTTTTTAATTAATTTTTAATCACACTTTATTTATTTTTGTTCAACAAACTTTACCTATTTATTGGGTTTAGCATTTGATTTATTTTCTGCACCAGGGGCCATGGATTCATCTCTAAGCTAATATTTATGGCTATTAAATATTTATTAATTGAATGCCATAATTAGTATTAATATGAAAAATAAAGTTTTTGTTTTTTGTTATATTCACTTACAATATTTTTAAGGTATACCTAACCAAATTATTTGAAGAAAATAGAAAGCAAAATTAAATGAGAAGCAAAAATATTAATTTCCAAAAATGGATATAATTAAATCATAATTCCAAATCGCATGCCGTTAAAGTTGAGAATCAGCAACCGTTTCTGGGCCCCACCAGGAGATTCCTGGGGTCAGCTTTGAATTTCATGATGCATTCTTTTTCTTCTCTTTTCCACTTTAAATTGGTTAAATTTTGTATCATAATTACTTAATAATAATAATATTAATAATAATAATAATTTTCGCCTACAACTTGTCAAATTTGTTTTAATTTTATCAAATTAATTATAATCTCAAACTTTAAAAATATTACAATTTTAATCATTTTAGGTTACAAATATTTAGAATTATTTGAATTAAATTGTTATCAATTTATTGACTGTTATAAATATAAATATTTTTTTGGCGTTGATTTTAGGTTTTTATTAATAATATTAACTAGACACATAAATTTTAATTTATTACGTTATCTTATAAGGATAATATAAAAATAAATAAATATATAATATTTTTTGAGAAATAAATTGAATAATCAAATTAAAGCTTATAACAAAGATCCTGTCTCTATCTCTTAAATTGTTTAATCATAAATATTGTGTACTTATATTTAGTTTAAAAACGCTCATAAGTCCAATGATTTTATTCTAATGAAAACGTGCTTAGCTTCTTGACTTAGGGCAGATTGGATTAAAACATTGACTTTAATATTTTGTTACATTTTGAGCGTTTGTATATTTATATATATAAAATAATTGTATTAATGTCAAAATTATTGTAACGGGCTATTATCGCTATGATCGCTAAAGTTAGTCTCGTTGAAGTAGTTGAGTCACTGACAATGGGCTGCAATGGTTGCCGACGTATTTGAGAGGGTATTTTAGTAATTTTATAGAGATTACAAATTAAACATTAATATAAAAAGTTATTAATTATGGGAATTAAACACAATAAAAGACATAACTTGGGTGTTAAGATTCCATAAAAAGCCAATTATATAAAGGCAACTAAATAAATAACTTGGATTTCTTTCTTCCTTTGTGTTATTAGTTTTGGCTGTCCATTGAGATGCCTTCACTTTTTCTTTTTTCTTTTAAATTTTAAATTTTAATGTAAATACTTTATGTTCTAAGTTGATAGCTACTTCACTAACATTTTTGTTATTTTTTTTATTTTTTTATTCCGTATGTATAGTTGTCGAAAAGAAAAAAATACCCAGATTGTTAGGATCGCACAACAACGCAAACACTCGATCTAGATGACCACAAAGAACATGAGAGAAAAAATGCATAAAGAATATTAGCTAAAAGATTTGTATTGATGACTCCAAGTACGTACACTATATGATTCAAATATATATAACTATATACCAATATTATACGTAGCTATACTTAACACATATCATACTTGAATGATGAACCGAAGAAAAATATTAAACAACAAATAAAAATTTTATGAATATAAATTATAGAATTATTTGAAGACAAACCAAATCCGTACCATTCTTATGTTCAAAAGGATAAATGCACCCTTCGTAAACACTCAAAGTAGATTTCATTCTTCAATATGCTTTTGAAAAGCGTTTTTTTTCCTCATTTAACTCTCATTTATTTGCTTATGTTATATTAAATAATGAACTTATTCCCGACTCTAGATTGAATTTGTTTGAGTTGTTCGGATAATTTATTTAAAATTTTGTTTATTCAATTTTCATACATTTAATTAAAATTTTTAAGGCAATTTTAATATATATTTTAGAAAATTAATGGGAATCCATAAATCAACTTAATTCATAAATTTGTTATTTATTTGAACCAAATCCAAAACATATATGAGCTTAAAATATAAAAAGAAAAAAACAAAGAAACGGTATGAAATGTACTATGATTTCTTAAAAAATGTTCATAAAAGAGAAAATAACAAGACATTATGTGACATCCAAATTCCCAATCATTGTCCAGCGACAGGAACAGATTTATAGATCCACTAAAAAAAATGTCCAATATTTAATTTCTTATTATATGGAAATTATTTTACTTAATTAATAAATGAATTATTACGAAAATATAAAATTGGAAGAATATTTATCTATAAAGAGACATGGGTAGGCACATGCGCAGGGAGTTGGAGAGCAGAGTTAGTTGAAGTTTTCCCCTTTACCAACTTGTAAAGTAACCAACCCCATACTATTATTTATACTATTTTAAATCGTGGTAACGGCCCAAACCCACCGCCCATCATCTGTCTGTCCTTTCTTTTGTAAGTAGGGAGATTTTGAGGTTTTCACTCTCTTATAAAAAAATGTTTCGTTCTCCTCCCTAACTGATGAGACTTAGTGTCTTTGGCACACCGTCTCATATCTACCCCTCTAAGCCCATTGCTATACGATGTTGTTTACTTTGAATTTTTCTTTGCCGGCTTCTTTAGAGAAATTTTTATAAAGAACGTTTCGTTATTCTCCTCAACCGACGTGGGATCTTAAATTAGTCGACGCCAGAATTTACACCGTAATAATAATAATAAAAATAAAAAAAACCCCTAAGCAATCAAGTGGCATTTGGAATTTTTAAGAACAATTGTGAATAAAGTTGGGTAGCTCCACATCTACATCAGTGGCAGTGGTTGGCAGTTGGGGTCTTTTCAGCTAACACCTTAGGTTATTTTTATAATTACTTTTATTTGTATATCAAATTCTAATATTGATATTTAAAACATTATACTAATATGATATTAAGATCGGGTAAAGAGTATTAGGATTGATATCTGGTGACGGGTGACGCATAAACAAAAAAAAAAAAAAAAAAAAAAAAAAAAAAAAAAAAAAAAAAAAAAAAAAAAAAAAAAAAAAAA
>NW_019272041.1:3074980-3088338 GCF_002738345.1 Cucurbita maxima
AAAAAAAAAAAAAAAAAAAAAAAAAAAAAAAAAAAAAAAAAAAAAAAAAAAAAAAAAAAAAAAATACAAAAATAGGATTTATTTTTATTATTAATTGATTGAAAATATATAGTGCTGGTTGATAAAGGTGGAGGGAGAGGGCAAGGCAAGCTGGGTTGGCACTTTCAAAAGGCTTTGTAGTTTTATAAGCGCTTGAAATACCCAGAGGAGAAAAAAGAATAGAAATACAGCACAAACCCCATCATTTCAAAAGCAAAAGCGAAAGAAGAGAGAGAAAAGGCAAGAAACCCAGAAGGAAAGGAGGAGGAAGAACAGAGAAATTTAAGGAAATTCATTGAGGAAGAAGAGGAGGAAGGTTTCGTGGTTGAAAAGATGCAGCCAGAACAAGCTCAACAACAGCAGCAATTAGTGGTGCAGAACAACCCAGGAAGCTTAAGCTTCAGCAGCCATTTGTCGAAGGAAGATGAAGAGATTTCGAGGTCCGCTCTGTCCACTTTCCGAGCCAAAGAAGAGGAGATCGAGCGGAAGAAGATGGAGGTTAGAGAGAAGGTTCAAGTTCAGTTAGGCCGCGTCGAAGAAGAAACCAAACGCCTCGCTTGCATTCGTGAGGTAACGCCATAAACTTCCAAAAATCTTCTCAAGATTTTAGGGTTTTGCTTAGATTTTGGTTTCTGCTCTGTTTTATATGAAAAAGTTAGGGATAAAATTGCTGAAAATCTCTTGAAACTGACTAATTTTAGGGTTAATCTCTGCTTAAAAGCTCTGAGAACAGGGGGGTTTTAACCCCCTTTTTGCATGATTTAGTTTTGTTTTCTATGGTGTTTTGGATTAAATTAATGTTTTGTTAGGGATTAGAAGCAGCTTTATGTCAGATTTGTAAGTTTCTTTGAATTCTTTTCACTTGCATTCTTAACCTAGACACTTTATCAAGATAATGTTCTAATTTTTCATTTATTTCCCGTACTTTTGTCATCTGAAAGCGTTAGAACAAATTTGAGGCTCTGATCTGAATTTTAGCCTTTCCTTTTGGGGATTTTCTTCAAACCCTTTTCTGGGAAGGTCCATAGAACTTAGAGATTCTCATTTACGCATTCAAGGAGAAGATTATGCTGTGACCTACAAAATCAACGATGTTTGGTTGAAAGAGTCATTTAGAACTAACATTAGCTTAAGTGGATGAACATGTAGTAGAAGAAGATATGATAATGTGTTGGTATTGGATTGGGTTTTGTTGTTTGTTTTGGTTCATGAAACGAAATTTTCATGAACGCCAGGAACTCGAGGCGCTTGCCGATCCGATGAGGAAGGAAGTGGCACAGGTTCGTAAAAGGATCGACGCGGTGAACAAGGAATTAAAGCCTCTGGGACATACCTGTCAAAAGAAGGTAAGATTTGGGGGAAGGAATAGGTGTGTGGACAAGCATACAATATAAGAAGATGATGTTGCGGTCTGTGAATGTCAATTATTGTAGCTTACCATATAAAATAGGACCACTGAGCTGGTTTTTGTATTGTCTGTCATAGGAAAAAGAGTACAAGGAAGCCCTCGATGCCTTCAACGACAAGAACAAGGAAAAAGTTCAGCTCATCACCAAATTAATGGAGGTAAGTTCCCCATGAATCCCTTTCATTTTCGATCTTCTGCGCATCATAAATCACCGAGAGGTAGGACAATAGGGACCTAGTTTTGCACGTTGGGGGGGCCATTCAATTAATTTCGAACCATGTCGACTGTTGGAGACTACTTGAATGAGGTAGTTAGCTAAAAAAACTGTTTATGTCTTTGTGTTTGTTGGGTGCGCAGCTGGTGAGTGAAAGCGAGCGGTTGAGGCTGAAGAAGCTGGAGGAGCTGAGTAAGAACATAGATACGATTCGGTAAATGAATTGATTGATTGATTGATTGATTGAAGCGAGGACGGATGACAAAGCGATAACCCCTGTTTATTAGGCTTTTGGTGTGTGATGTATTTAGTATAAAAAAGAAGAAGAAGAAGAAGAAGAAGAAGAAGAACTCGTTTGTGTATTTATTGAAATTTGGGTGTTGTCTGTGTTTGGGTGTTTTGTTTTATAATTTGTCTTTGTTTGTTTAGCTTTCTTCTAGGAACTGATTTTAGGAAGGGAAATGCCTATAAACAGCTTTGTAACTCATCTCATCTCACCCTTCTTCTTTTCCTCTCTCTCTCTACAATTAGTTGAAGTTTAATTACATTTAATTTTGAAAATATTACTAAACCCATAAAGTTTATTTATTAATTAAGCTATCTTTACATCTTTATTAATGTATCTTCTTAACCATTACAATTTACCTTATTTGAATTTACCTTATTTGAATTTACCTTATTGAATTTACCTTATTTGAATTTACCTTAGGACTATTATGAAAGCTATCAAATTCTTTAATATTAATTTTGCTTTATTGAATAATATTCCGTAATTATTAAATTGAATTTAGAAATGATTGGAACTGTTTTTTTATTTCTGTGAATAGTACTATTTTGTTACGTGAGTTCAATAGCCCATTATAATTGATTCACCTTTTAAGTAGGCCAAGGCCCAATACTAAAAATAGCCCATTAGTCTAGATCGACCATTTTTAGACGACCAAAGCCCAATTTTTAAATCCTAAAGCCCATTAGACTTGATCGGCCTTTTAGTAGACCAAGGCCCAGTCCAATATTGATCGGCCTTTTAGTCGACCCAAGCTCAGTCCAGTCTTGATCGGCCTTTTTAGGCCCATTCCAATATTGTTCGGCCTTTTTAGTCGACCAAGGCCCAGTCTAGTCTTGATCGGCCTTTTTAGTCAACCAAGGCTTACTCCAGTCATGATCGGCCTTTTTAGTCGACCAAGGCCGAATACTAAAACTTAAAGCCCATTAGACTTGATCGGCCTTTTTAGTAGACCAAGGCCCAGTCCAATATTGATCGGCCTTTTTAGTCAACCAAGGCTTACTCCAGTCATGATCGGCCTTTTTAGTCGACCAAGGCCGAATACTAAAACTTAAAGCCCATTAGACTTGATCGGCCTTTTTAGTAGACCAAGGCCCAGTCCAATATTGATCGGCCTTTTAGTCGACCCAAGCTCAGTCCAGTCTTGATCGGCCCTTTTTAGGCCCATTCCAATATTGATCGGCCTTTTTAGTCAACCAAGGCTTACTCCAGTCATGATCGGCCTTTTTAGTCGACCAAGGCCGAATACTAAAACTTAAAGCCCATTAGACTTGATCGGCCTTTTTAGTAGACCAAGGCCCAGTCCAATATTGATCGGCCTTTTAGTCGACCCAAGCTCAGTCCAGTCTTGATCGGCCCTTTTTAGGCCCATTCCAATATTGATCGGCCTTTTTAGTCAACCAAGGCTTACTCCAGTCATGATCGGCCTTTTTAGTCCACCAAGGCCGAATACTAAAACGTAAAGCCCATTAGTCTTGATCGGCCTTTTAAGTCGACCATGGCCCGACACTAACATCTAAAGCCCATTAGTCTTGATAGGCCTTTTTAGTCGACAAAGGCCCAATACTAAACCTAAAGCCATTAGTCTTGATCGGCCTTTTTAGTTACCAAGGCCCAACATTAAAACATAGTGAAACTGCGACGATTAGAAAATAAAAAATATAAAAAAAAGCCAGTTTGAAAATCTACCTTAAATCAAGATATAAACCATAAATTTTTTATTTTTTAAGATATAGATTAATACAAGTTTATTTTTATTTATTTCTTTTCCCCGATCATCTTATGTTTTCTAATTTAACTTTTTAAAGAAAAATAAATTAAATGATTTTGCATTTTTATTTAATTATTAAATATCTAGAATGTAAAAATTATTCTCAATTTTATTGGCTCTCTCTTTTTTTTTTTTAACTATTAGTTTCACAAATTTATTTTTAAATTTTAGATTATTTTAGACATTTTAAAAAAGAATATTATTTAATTTAGTGATTTATTATTATTATTTTAAAAAAGATTTTTATTTATTATTTTTTAACTATTAGTTTATTATTATATTTAATTTTCTAAATATCACACAATTAACCAAAAAAAAGAAAAACCAATTGTTTTCAATCAAATCAAATTATTAAAGCAAATAAAAAAGTAGATATGATGCTAAATTATTTACATGTCAATTTATTAATAATAAGTGCACCAAAACAATTATTTATGACATTCATAACCTTTAAAAAAATATTTATTTATTAGTTACTTGGGACACGTCATCAACAAAAACAAAAGATTTTGTTTCGACATAAACTAGTCAATCAAATAGTTTTTTGCTATAAATAATTATTCAAATAATTACACAAAAAACAAATGCCAAATCTTATATGACATGATATGGGAAATTCTCTAGAGCTAATATGGTAGCGTAAATGTTTTGTACTACCATTTATTTAATTAAAACAATTGATGTTGCTTGTAGAAATAATATTCGCTCTTAGAAACAATTTAAGATAAGTGGGTAACATAGTTGTGTTGCAAGAGATGTACGTGAAATTTTGTGACCATTAGGTGTCGAATCTAAATTTTGAATTATGATATGATTCCTAGACATTAGGTGATATTACTAGCGATGGGCTTGCGCAGTTACAAATGATATAAGAGTCAAGCACCCAACAATGTGATAGTGAGAATGTTGGGCCTGTGAAAACCTCTCCCTAATAGACACATTTTAAAACTTTGAGAGGAAACGTAAAAGTGAAAACCAATAAGAGAACAATATCTGTTAGCGGTTAAGTTGGGCCTTTACAAATGGTGTCAAGGCCATCCATCGAGCAGTGTTGATATGAACCACGATCAAGAAATTTCCATACCTCAAGGTCCAATTATAATGACAAGAGCCAGAAGCTACAACAAACCTTGTACACTTGTATTCAAGCTATGATGAGCTCATTGAATAAAATTCTGTAAGATGTTGAAGACCTCCCTTATATGTTGTGTAAAGTTGAGCTTCAAGAAAGAGATGTATTAAATGCACTTTAAGTTGCATTTAATGAACTAGGCTAAATTTATGAAACTAATCCAAAGATGATTAATAATCACATTTCATTACTGGCACTATTTAATTATAATATAAATATTTGTTTGTTTTTCAGATAGAAGTTAAGATATTTAACCTAGGTTACCATATTCTACTATTAACTAGCCATTTTAATATGAAAGTTATGGGTATTTCTCATTTACTAGCCAATTTAATTCGGAAGTTATGTGTCAGGTTAAGGTTGTAAAGGTCATTTAAAACCTTCGTTTCTTTGACGAGAGACATCACATTTTGGAATTAAAGAAAAATATAATTTATATTTTTTTTAGCTTTGTTGAGAGCTAAGATTTTCTTTACAAATTCTCGTGTCTAGAATTTGCATGCTAGAGTCATTTAAGTGGTATTGATCGAACCTCTTGTGGAGTGATTCGACTAACGAGTTTTCTTTGATTTTGATCTTGATTATCAAAATAATCCGTTTCATACTTTTCCTTGAGTTGATTCCATATCAGGTGTGGTAGCGAGGGAGTTGATAGAAACCTCTCCCCAGTAAACGTGTCTTAGAACCTTGAGGGAAGTCAGGTGGGAAGAAATTTTTTTCATCTTAACTAAACGGGGTCAATAACCATAACTATATTCCTTAACCCTATACGCCCTAATACATTTATATTGACTTCACAGAACGATACTTCATATATAAACAAAAATAAATTAAACATTTACGATTTGTACACACAAAAACAGTAATACAAAAGACGTATACGTTGCTATCAAGAGAATGTAAACAATCGAAATAAAAAGACGTTTTAATGGCGCGAATGCCAAAGGAATCTATAGATGTTTTTATTAAGGAGAAGGTTTGCTTTTGTAATCATCTTTGACTATTGGCTTTTGCATATGAATGGTTGTGATTTGCATATCCTTCTTAGTGTGACATTTCTAATCCTTCCAAATCCCATTTTGTACTCTCTTCGAGCCCTCCAAAAAGCAACAAAATCAAAAAACAAGACAAATATTTTTTATATTATGTTGTAAAAAGTACATGGAATCCAATCAATTTATTCCCCGTATGCTACCCGAAAAAATAGCTATAATTTAATAAATAAAAAATGAATAATATTGCTGGAGTCTTGTATTGGAGGATTAACAAGAAGGTCGTGAGTATATAATTATGAGCTACCATCTCCATTAATATGAGATTTTTTTAGAAAAATTAATTTAAATTTAAAATTAGAAAGAATCATTAGTTTTTCTAAAATTAAATATGTTTATTATATTAGTATACATGGATATGTGCATTTTGAAATAAACGACAGAATTAAAACGCATGTGGGGACCAATTGAACATTGGATTCGAAGTGTGAGACAATACTCTTATTATTATTATATTATTATTATTATTTTAATCAATTAAATGAGTGGCGGAATATTGAGTTAACGATGTTGGTGCGACGTCGTATGTGGGTGTTTGACTTTGACTAGATGTTGCGGGGCCCACGATTTACTACAGACAGATTTCCGACCGTGTCTCAGACTCGGTTGCTATTCCGTTGAACTTGCACACGTGCGAGAACGTCCACGGTGGGCCCATTACATGCTTACGTGGACGAATGCACCAAAACAGCTGTGCACTCGTAACTGACTTTTCTTTTTTTTTTTTGTCGTTTGTGGAAGAAATATATTTTTTAAGGGTCCCATTTAGATTTTGGAAATTACAAATGTTCTTTTATTAATTTTTTGGTTACCTTACACTATTTTTTTATTTAATAAATTACATTACTCAGTGGGCCTAGTGATCTTTCATATACATGTGAAAGAGTTGTTACAAGTGGTATAAGAGCTAGATGCCAGAAGATATGTGAATAAAGACGCTGGGCTCCAAATGGGTGGATTTGGTGGCGGTCCCATATCAATTAGAGAAACGAATGAGTGCCAGCGAGGATACTGAACCCCGAAGGAGGTGGATTCTGATGTCTCACATTAGTTGTGGAGGAGAACAAAACACTCTTTTATAAGAGTGTAGAAACCTTCACACGTTTTAAAGCTTTAAGGGGAAACTCGAAAGGAAAACCCCAAAGAGAACAATATCTGCTAGTGGTGGATCTGGGTTTTACAGACGTCGTAAAATAAAGCAAAACGGACGCCATTATAAATGATATCAGAGCTAGACATCGGACTATGTACTAGCGAGGACACAGACCACAAAAAGGCGGATGGTGAGATCTCACCTCCATAAAATTATCCAAATTTAAAATTGAGTTTGTTTTTTAAGTTTGAAAATCTTTTATTTGGTAGTTTTTAAAAATTATTTTTGTTTCTCACAAAAGCGGAAATGGTTTTGAATAATTTAATAAAAGTGTAAAATGCAAATATACTAATTTAACCTTGAATATCATTGCTCCCTTGTCGCATCTTCCCAAAAGCAACTCTTATGAATTTCATGTCTTACCTTATTCTATCCGAAAGTTAATCCAACACTTTTTCATGTCAAATGTTCTCAACATCCTTCACAAAAGATACCACACGATTGTCTTTTTCTTCCATTTTACACTTAAAAAAAAAATCATTATTATTTAAGAAAAGTACATTTTTAAATTTGTGGAATTAGCGAAAGTGATTCAATTATATGTGGTCGGTAATAATATTAAGTTTGGTGTAATTTTGTGAAAAGTATTTAATAATAAATCATACCATTTTATTCCACGGTAATAATATTAAGTTTGGTGTAATTTTGTGAAAAGTATTTAATAATAAATCATACCATTTTTATTCCACTTTTTAAAATATAATTTAAACTCGATTTTTATTTCAGAACCAACCAGTAAAAATTAAAGAAAAGATAAAATTAAATTAATTGGGTAAAAAAAAAGAGGGAATTTTAAATTAAAGCTGAGTGTAGTGGGATTGGATATGGACTCGACAGTCGGGTACTCTGACGACATGACGCTCCTTCCTTCACGTTTCTTTGCGTCCCGGACGTGTCATTTTTGTAATTTTCTAATCAATTGAAGGGTAAACTTTTATATCTTCCACCATAACCCTATGTTTTTTTCCTCGGTCACAATTACATATACCATTTTTATTATTTTTTAAAATAATAAATATATTTGACATCAATTACTCTAACCTAAATCTTTGTTACACACGAAAACTCGATTAGGCGTTCCTATGCAACTCGTGACCCGGACTCTTAAACAAACCAAGAAATTTAGCAGCAGACTAGAAAAGTCGTGGACTATAACATACCTAATCGAAATTCAAAGCATTAAAAGACGGTTAAAGTAGTAGGGTACTCCGAATATGTGAGCTCAAAGACGGGAATAAAAAAAATATATTTTTCATAATGTGTGTTTTTTTCCCAACAAACTCCGCTCCCCTCCGACATATCGATTCAATATTTCATTAACAAGGCAATTTTTAATTAATTTGATAATTTATTATTATTATTATTGTATCTTCTTCTTCCTCTAACCTTCACAAGTTAACAATGGCAGGTGTAATTCAAGAGAGAGAAAAGAAGGAATTATTAATGATATTAGGTCAGTTCATCTGAGTGAGCGTACGATCTCAGTTAACTGTTCTCTGAAACTACTTTTCTTTTTTAATTACACAAAATTCCACAACAAAATGGAGAAATTAATTTTTGTTTGCAGACCTTGCAGAACCATATGCTTTAATTTCTGACATGTCATATCTTAATTTACATTTAACAAAATCAATTTGTTAGTTAATATTATTATTAGTAAACTAATGTACACTAATCTTGTCGTTTTCTCACCACCCCCTTTTTCTTCTTCCATTCTTTTTTTTTTTCTTTTCTTAATTTCTTATACTATATGATTTTAAACTTATAATTTTTTTAATTATGTTTTAGATCTAACATCAATAATTATTCATTTAATTTGCGAGGATTTGTTCCGAGCGTGGTAGAGAATTTCCATTTAAAAGAAAACGAAATTTTTAGACTCAAGTCCATTGCTAATAAATACGGACCTAGTTGAGCTTTTCGTCTGGGTTTAATTTATTAGTTTTAAATTTAAAGGAAATTTTAATTTATAAAAATTATTTAATAATAATAATATTATTACATATTTGCATCGATATTCCATCCCTGATTTTGAATCAGAGTAAGTCCATCTCTCCACATTCCACTCTGTTTCTCTCCCAAAGTTGGTTCTCTCTCTATTTCTGTGTCAACTCATCTTTCCTTAGCTTCCAAACCAACTTTTTGGTCTCTGAAAGTTGAAATTTCTTCAACTTAGCTAACTGAACTCAAAATTCTGGATTCGCCCATTTTAGCTTTCACTTCTCTCTGGGCATTCACTCAATTCATGGCTCAAAAACACTTACACGAGCTTCTCAAAGAGGATCAAGAGCCCTTTCTTCTCACCAATTTCATAGCCAACAGACGTGTTCTTAAGCGCCCTTCCCCCAAATCTCACCTTCTTCACCTCAATAAACCAAAACCCATTTCCCATTTCGCTGATTTTCCGGCGAGTTTTTGTAAGGGTGCTTGTTTTTTATCGTTCAATCATTCTCCTGATCTTAGAAACCCTTCGCCGCTCTTTCAATTTCAGTCTCCGGTGAAGAGTCCTTGCCGGAATTCCAATGCTATGTTCCTCCATGTTCCGGCTACAACGGCGAGGCTTCTTCTGGAAGCTGCTCTCAGGATTCAGAAACAGTCAACGCCCGCGAGATCGAATGGATTTGGGCTTTTGGGTTCTTTTCTTAAGCGGTTTACTTATCGTGGTCGTTCTCGGAAGCGGGAGATTGACGGTGGTTGTCGGAGAAATGACCCATCGACGGCGAAAATGGCGATTAATGAGAACGAAAATGGGAACGACTCTGTTTCTCGGCAGAGTAATGTAACGAGCTCGGACTTCTGCGATAGCCCTTTTCGATTTGTGCTTCAATCAAGTCCCTCCGCCGGTCACCGGACGCCGGAATTTTCTTCTCCGCCATCTTCTCCGGCTCGAGACGACCATCAGGTTGAAATACTCATTCTATGACTGTTCTTTTGCAATTTTATGAAATGGGTTCATCGGAAAAACACCAGCTGTCGGCAATTTTGTGTAAATTTTCTGAAATTACCGCCGGAATTAGTTTCAGGCGTCAAAACACGACAACCCCACCAAAACGACAGTGAGTTATGAGAAACAAACCGCTAAATCTCTCATTTTCTATTCCACACTCTTCTTTTTTCCCGGAAAATTTTTGACCTTTCAAGAAAAGGACAAACCCCTTTTTGTATTTTCCTTTGTATTTTAATTCCCATAGGTACCGACATCCTCCTTATAATTAAACATTCCCCCCTTTGTTGGTTGGCATAATTATAAGAACAGAAAAAGAACCAACTTTTTCACTGTTGTTTGCCTTGTTTTCTTTGACAAATTTACAGGTCAATGACGTAGAGAGCTTGAAGAAATTGCCTGTTCAGGATGAGGAGGAAGAGAAAGAACAAAGCAGTCCTGTGTCTGTGTTGGATCCTCCATTTGAGGACGACGAAGAGGGTCGCTATGAGGACGGTGAGGACGACGATGATTACAAAATGGAGCGCAGCTATGCCATTGTCCAAAGTAAGCATGATTCAATTCAATTGCTAATCATATTAGGGAAATATATACTTGTTTTGTCTGTTGCATTGATTCGAGTTTGTTGTTCTATCGTTATCGGCTACATTTGCTTATAGATACTGTCTGAATTGATACTTTTTACTGATTAGACATGGTTAATAGAGCTTTAAAACTCATGAAGCTTGTTGCTGTACTAGATATGAACACATGAATCTTTGGTGGGTTCCATTGGGAAGATTTCAATTATCAGATGGGTGGGGGTGAAACCAAAACAAGCTTTTGAATTTAGGTAAAATCTGTAATAGAACAAAGGGAAAAGAGGATAGACAACGACAATACGAGGAAATCTCTTGCACGGTATTGTTGAGCACTTGCTTTTTGTGAGAGTCTAAGCCCACCGCCAGTAGATATTGTCCGCTTTGGCTTGTTATTTATAGGTGTCAGCCTCACAGTTTTAAAACACGTCTACTAAAGAGAGGTTTTCACATCCTTATAAAAAATATTTCATTCCCCTCCCCAAGTAATGTGATTAGGGACCAGCTTTCTTTCTAACCAACGAGGGATTTCACAATCCACCCCTAGGGGACCAGCCTCCTTGCTGGCACACCATCCAATGTTTGGCTCTGATATCGTTTGTAACAGCTCCAAGCCCACCGCTAGCAGATATTTTCTGTTTTGGCCCATTACGTATCGTCGTTAGCCTCATAGTTTTAAAATGCATCTACTAGGGAGAAGTTTCCACACCCTTATAAAGAATACGTGCCATCTCACAATCTACCCTCTTGGGGACCAACCTCCTCACTGGAACACTACCCAGTGTCTGGTTCAGATACAATTTCTAACAACCCAAGCTCACTACTAGCAGATATTATACGCTTTGGCCTGTTACGTATCACCGTCAACCTCACGATTTTAAAACCCGTCTACTAGGGAGAGGTTTCCACATCCTCATAAATAACACTTAGTTCCCCTCTCCAACCGAGGTAAGATCTCACACTTTTTTGTTCAAATGGCCTCCTATGGCTCTGGTTTTTCTTGTTCTTCAAAACTTTAAATCTTACCTACATTTTGGTGCAAGAGAAGTGTTATAATTATGGGAGTCCTCTTCAATTTATTAGGCTGTTCAATCATTGAGCCAGTTCCTTCATCGTTTTGGAATGGCATGGTCGTTTTCTATACCTCTGAACTAGGTCCCCCCCACCCCCTACCGGTCCACTCATCTTTTGAACTGTTTGAGCATTCAATACGGGATTTTAAACCATTTCAGTAATGAGTAGCTCTAGTAATTATACGCAACTTGACCGATTTGTTCTTGCCAAAAACGAATCATTTAGTCAAACTTCGAATTCGCGGTGCTACCGTCACCTGTTTCTAATCTGTTCATGTTAACCTTGTGGTGTTTCTCAGAGGCAAAGCATCAGCTACTGAAAAAGCTTCGGAGATTCGAGAGACTAGCAGAGCTAGACCCGGTAGAACTCGAGACATTTCTACTAAAGGATGAGGAAGGCAAACTGGACGACGACGGTGATCATCTCGAGGAAGAAGAGTGCAAAAGCCATAACTTCGATCGGTCTAATAACGAAAAGGACATGAAACAACACGGCATAGAGAGCAATGTCGAGAGAGTTTACATGAGATGGGATTTGTGGAAAGAGGTGGAGTCGAGCGCCATCGACGTGATGGCGGAGGAAGATTTGAGAGCGGAGGTTGACGTCGGGTGGAAGAGAAATGGGGAGGAAAGAGGAGACATAGCCATAGAAATAGAGGTTGAGATCTTCAGGTTGCTGGTGGAGGAAATGCAAACAGAAGTAGATTGCTTCATTAAGTGATCGAAATGATTAAACTCCATAGATTATATTTAAATTTGCATAAATAATCTCTAGATTATAAAGTAGATTAGGAAGAGAATAGGCTTAAGTTTAACTTTACCTCCCTCTTAAGTACAAAGATATTATCCTTCCATATATTATCATCCTCTACTTTTTCAAATGCCATTTTACAAATAATCTAATTAGCTAAACCGTGCACATAGACCACGAGTAACCATGTATGTAACTAGTGGTACCAAATTGACATGTTCCAAACTATGACCGCATTTGTACCTGATGACCCTTGACATCCCCCGGAACTCTGACATTATTTGTAACGACCCATGCCCAGAATTTGAATCAAGATTTGGAATCTGAATTCAATACTTAATGACCCATGACATTTCCCTACCGTCACAACTACTCCTAGCTTCTTAAGAATGAAGACGGTTCTTACATACCACTCTTCCACTTTCAAGAAAAGATCAATTATTCAACGTTAAGCAACTATACGTTAAAAGTTGTATCTAATCGGATTTTAGGTACCGAAACCTAAAATATGTTTAATATGGTTTTAAATTTTCAATTATATATATTTTTATTATGGTTTGAGTGTAAATTTGAAGAAATATAAGACAAGGGAAGGTGAGGGGTTGGTGTTACGCTTCTTCGGCAGACATTCCATTATTCACTCTCAGCTTCTTAGCTCGGGAGAGTACGACTGTGACGTGTCAACAAATTAAATTATTTGCCCCCAAAATTGAGCCTATAAAGATAGAGAAAATATATATATATATAAGAGATTTTTCAAATCGGAATATATATTTTTTTAATATTATGTTTATTTAAAATATTCTAAATTTGGAATCAATAAAAGTGCGCAATGTACTTGAATTTGTTCATACTTAAAAATTAGCCCTTTTTAGGAATACCTTTTTTATTAAATTATTCCTAGTTTTTTTTTTTTTTTTTTTTTTTTTTTTTTTTTTTTTTTTTTTTTTTTTTTTT
>NW_019272041.1:3088364-3107317 GCF_002738345.1 Cucurbita maxima
TTTTTTTTTTTTTTTTTTTTTTTTTTTTTTTTTTTTTTTTTTTTTTTTTTTTTTTTTAATAATAGCACGTGGAATTGAAATTTTGATTAAAAGTGTTCGTGGATTGAGATGAATCAGATTGAGATAGTTTTTAAATTTAGCGAAAATGTTCGAGAGTGGTAAATTTTTTAAACTAAAACAACCCTTATAAAATTAGTTTTTAAAATATATATTCAAATTGAGTTATGAATCTGAAGGTTAAAAAAATAAATAAACATATACTTTCCTTAAAAATAAAAATTTAAATAAATAATTCCAATCATCTAAACAACTTAATAAAAGAATAGAATTATTTTGATTTAAAAAATGTCACAACTCGATCCAACTCAACCCATAAATACTCTGATCAACTAATTTAAACATAAATTTGTTTAAATTAATAATTTGATTGACCATATCCAATTAAATTGAAACTAACCCAAATTATGAAATCAAGTTGTTATTTAAACTATTCTCTATACACTTACTACACATAATATATATATATATATATATTTAATTTTATAATTATTGAAAAGACAGGATATGAAAGAAGTGAGTAGAATGTCTTAATTATAATATCCAATTTAAAATCTTAATGTCCATAAATTATTTGATAAAATGAGAACCACACACATGCTTAGAAAGTCCACTTTGAATCAAACTTCTCATTATCTTCAACTAACTTAACCTTCCAACTTGCTTTGCTTTTTGCTTCTTTCTTCACCAAATGTGGTGAATGGCCGCTGATCAGACACATACTATCTTTTAAAAATGTATTTGCTAGGGAGAAGTTTGTACATACTTATAAAGAGTGTTTTGTTCTCCTCTACAATTGAGGTGGGATCTTATATAACATCCCTCCTTTTTAGAACCAGAAGACGGAAGAAACAAAACCCTATGTGTATATTTGTTGCTTAGAAAAAATTCCAGAGGTTTCCAGTACCATGATCGGCTCCGTCGTCATCACCACCATGATTATTGAAACGGGGAGGGCTAAGAAGCATTCCTTCAGCCATATTCATTAGAATATTAGGCATATCAAAAATCAAGTCCTCGTCCATGAAATGATTTCGCACTTCCCCTGGATCATTACTACGGCCACCGTGAAAACCACTTCTTGCCTCGATGGCGGCTGCTGCGGCACCAAGCGCAGCGGCGGCAGAGGCGGCTGCAGCCTGAATATCAGAGGGTGAACGTGAAGCAGGAACAGGGAGAGAGGACGCGGAATTGGGGAAATTGAGGTGGGTGTCGTGGCCCTTGAGAGCAAGGGCAGCAACGTCATAAGCCACAGCCGCCATTTCAGCTGTCGGGAAGGTTCCCAACCAAATCCGATTTGGCTTCCGGGGCTCGCGAATTTCCGACACCCATTTGCCTGTGTTGCGGCGTCGAACGCCGCGGTAAACGGGGTGGCGGCCGGAAGTAGCCATGGAGGAGGTGAATTGAAGGGAAAAGTGAGGAGGAGGAGGGGAGGGGCGGTGGGGTTGAAGAGATGGAGAGAAGGCATTTATGGAGGAAGAAAAAGGGAGGGGGAAATGGCGGAGGAGATGAGTGCAGACCAGTTGGAGATGAACTAAGTTCTGATGAGGGTTGGGGTGGCAGCCATTGGAGGAGACAGCTTGGAGATTTTGGGGACGAGATAGAGAGAAGGATTTCCAATTTTTGGAACAGTGGAGGATTTATATGTTAATATTACTCAATTATATGGAGAATTTCTATTTTTTTTTTTTTTTTTGAAAGGTTGAGTATTAAAAATAACCGTCCGATATGCATGCACAAACAAAACATGCATGCATATATGAGGGACCTAAATTAATGAAGAAATATAGTAGCAGATGCCACAGTATAATGAACAAAAGTATATCAACGTGTCACAATATCTTATGTTCAAAGGTGTGAATAAATATGAAATTATTATTACTAACAGCTACAACTAAAATAATGAACTGTTTCCTAGCTCCTACAAAAACTCTAAAATAAAATATTCCTATTAATAAGGAGGACTGGCTTAATAACTGTGACTAATTTCATCTAGAATAACTTTGCACTAATTTTGACACAAACTACTACATGTGTAACGACCCTACCAAATATTGTGATGTCCCACATTGGTTGGGAGTAAAGAGAACAAACCACCATTCATAAACGGTGTGAAAACCTTGCCGTGTTTTAAAGCGTGTTGAGAGGATCCCGAAAGGGAAAGCCCAAAGAGGATAATATCTGCTAGCGGTGGATCTGGATTGTTACAACATGTTAGGCAAAATTGAAAGAGTTAGAGTTTGACGTGTGATCAAGAATCGATGAATTGTTGACTGTGGTTGGTAAGATTCAGAGATCAACATGCTACTAGTATTTGTGGTTGTTGTGCAGAGTGTTACAATCATGCTTGTCCAAAACATGTTGTATGTGGCCGCGTGTCGAATGTCTCTGTCAGTCTCGGTCATGCTTGTCCAAGTCCCTTTACTTGGATTAATGTTAGAAAGACTTTTATTATTTTTGTTACGTCAATATGGAGGTGTATGATAGGTCACCAAAATCATGTCTACACGTGGTTAAAATACTCCAAAATTTACTATATGAGGATGTAACTTATCCGCTTTTGCCTATAACATTCTGAGATTCGCTCACTTTTTCTTTCAAATTGTTTTCAACGAAGTCTAAATCTCACACGGGTGACTTGTTCGCTGGGTTAGAACAAGTGTCATAAAATTATTGTCCCATTGCAACAAGAGTGTAGTTGTGACACAGAGTGCAACACCAAAAGGATGGTATTAGAAAAAGGTGATAGGAGTTGATGGTGAGCGACTAGTCGAGAAAATCGAGAAGCAAAGTTGGCTTACCTCGAACAATTACATTGATATTAACCAAATCAGATGTAGAGATTAGGTTAGCGTGCATAACAATTATAAACTTCAATCAAATTTTAAATACATCATGCTTGGCATAATGCAATTGTTAGATGAAAGTGTCCCACATTGATTAAGTTAGGGAATGGTCATGGGTTTATAATCTAAGAATATACTCTCTATTGGTATGAGGCCTTTTGGGGAAGCTCAAAGCAAAGCCATGAGAGCTTCTGCTCAAAGTGGAGTCCTGTTCATCTAACAAGCAACAACCCAATCGTAAAGCTTAATTAATAAAATAAACGATTTAATTAATTTTAATAAGCTCTTTAATCATTTACTTTTAATATCTTTCCACAATTGCTCTAAATTGGAAGGATTTCACTTAAGCCATTAAATTTTTACAATTTTTTTTTTAAAATTATACATTTCTTTAATCATTTGCCTTTTTTTTAAAAAAAAAAATATATTTTCTAAAGAAAATACCTAAAAAATGATTTTCTTTTAAAAGAAATCATTGTAAAATAAAAATTTAAAATGAAAATAAATAAATAAATTATAATAATAATAATAGTAGTAGGTTATAAGTCCTAAATTATTATTATTATTATTATTATTATTATTATTATTGTTATTATTATTATTTAGTGTAAGCCTCTAATTAACTTGCATGTGAAGTTAAATCGACAGTAGAGACTAATCACCTAATTAAAGTAGTGGTTTTTCTAACTTCACCATCGTTCTACTTTTTAAAATATTTTAATTTCTACAATTTATAAAAATTATTTTTAAATGTTTTTTTAAATACTGCTTTTTAATTTATTTTATTATAGTATTGATATAGTATTTCTTCTTATTATTATTTTTTAAAAAAAAGATGCAATTTTTGTTATGTTCTTCAAATGGTCTAAAAATTAGAGGTGAAATTAGAAGAGAATATATGAACTAAAAATTTAGAGTCGGAGATGAAGCACGGGATTGATTTAATTGATTTGTCAACCTCAATATCTCTCGGCCTCTAGTCTTGAGTAAAGATTGTATATCTGATTCTCGAGTCAAGCCGAAAAATTTAGTGTACCATTTACTTTAGATGAGTCTTAATAAAAAAAAAAATGAAAAGACAGGCGCGTGAAATTATTAAAAGCTTGTTCGTGGGACGCGTTTGTTTGGAGCAGTTTCAAATTGATAGAACGTTCATTCATGAACTTAGAAAATAAAAATAAAAACATTTCCTTTTCAAGTCTTAGTCAGTTTGAGACCTGAAAGACAAGCTTTTACCATTTTCCAAGAAAGGAGACGAAATTTCCTTTTGATATTGCATATTATTCATTCATTTTTTTAATAACTTTTTTATTTTATTTTATTTACCAATATTATTTAAAATTTTAATCAAATAATCTTATAACTTCTAAATATACTAACTATTTTCACATGGATTTTTTCGTGCATTGGGAGAAATAGTTTTTTGAAACGATTGAAATGAATATCACGATGATATTTTATGTGACGAGTATTTTTTATCGAGAATGTAGCTATTCCATATTACTAAGATAGTTTTTTCCACGTTCAAATGAGTGACGACCATTTATCACGAGGGGACCTATTTGGAATGAGGTAGAAAATCTCCTTTCAAAAGGGGAATGAGAGAGAGAACGGGAGAGATATTATTATTTTTTTTCTTTTCACCGTTAACTAAACCTAGATGACCCTACTAAAACCCCGCCCCACCTTGACCCTGCTAAACCGGGATGGGCACAAAGGTTTTATTTATTTATTTATTTATGTAAAAAAAAAAAATACACAATTTTTAAAATATATATATAGATATAAAAGATGAGAATTAAAGTAGAAGACACGGACGAAGACAGAAAAAGTTTTTTATTCCGGCTCCATTCATAGATATCTCTAATTAAAATGCAAATTATTTAAAATGTACAAAATTCAAAATATAAAAAATATATAAATAAAAGATAAAAGAGTGACTAATTATCCGACAAAACTATAATTAATTTTGTACTTTTGTATTTACGTCATGTTTTTTTTAATGTTTTTAACATTTTCAAAGGCTATATACTATATTTTCAGGGCCTGCCATTCGGCCCATTTCATAGAATTTGGGCCAAAGCCCAACTCAAGATTGGGCTTTTCCTTTTTTACATGGAAATCCACTAACTCTTCCATCTTTATATTGCCCTGCCTCACTCATTTTATTTTTTATTTCTTCCCCTCCCATCAATTAAAATTAATTATATAAGAAATTTCAAGACTTTATTGTCAAATTATTTTCGTGTCGGAATTAGATTTTAAATATCGACTCAAAAATATATAATTTAAAATAAAATAAAATGACTTTAGTAAAAGAAGAATTAAGACTTTATACACTAAATATTTCAAAATTGAACACAAAAAAAAGAGATTAGAAGGAATAAATCAAAAAAAAAAAAAAAATCAAATTAGGAATGTATTTTAAGGGAAGTTTAGTAGTTGATGTGATTGATGATTTAAACGCAAGATTCTTTTGTCATTAAAAAAATATATATAATCCCTTTAATTAGTACTTGGGAAATTAAAGTCAACAACTTTGTTGTAGTTCATCATTATTATTATTATTATTATTACTCTCTCCTTATTCCTTTTTTACCCAACTTGGTTGGTAGGGTTGCCAAATCATTATCATTTTCTCGTTATCATGCATTAACATCTAAAAGTTCACGGATTTATTCAACTCCGTCATCGATGGATATCTATAAATTGATTTGCTATCATTCTTCAAATCAATGGGTGTTCATATGATAGAGCTAATATGTTCAAATCAAGGGATGAGTTATTGAGTGCATGGAAGTCCATGATAGTGGGTGCAGAAGGGCGGTGTTTTGACCGTTTGATTTTTGAATGAAATCTGGGAAATCCAAATCTAGAAAAAGGCGAAAAAGAAGGGGTCAATTTTGGAATAATAAAAAATAGGGAGAAGTGGGGGCGATGGGGAGAGGGTGGGAAGTGCAAATAAAGGAAAGTAGAGGGAGTAGAAGGGTAAATAAGGAAAAGGAAAAGGGCAGAAGGGGCAGCACCTGAGCAGCGGAGTTTATGGGGCACTCGTGCATGGTTTTTGTTGGTATTATTATAAATAGAGAAGTGTAGCAAATGCATGGATGGAACGTTCTGGTCTTCCAAAAGCAAAATTTTCAGATCTCTCTCTCACTTTTCTCTCTGACTCACCCACACGCTCTCAGATTCTCCTGCTCTCTTACATCCCCATCTCCATCTTCCTTTTCTTTTCCTTCAATTATTGTTCTTCTCCATCCTTTCAATCCGTCCCCGACCCGGCTCTCACCCAGCCACGTTACCAGCTTCCCAGAAAGTCGAGTTCGTGTAGCTTGTGTTTCGACTTTCATGGCTCGGGTGTGGGAGGCAGTTTAGTTTCATATGAACCAACCCATCTCAATCATACACTATGAACTTGAATATCCATAACATAAAGTCAAAATCTATTAAAATTGAATTTCACATCGAGTTACTTCAAATAGTAACTAATTGTGGTCATAAAATATAAAAGTTATAACTTTTGGAATGCCTCGTCGAAAGTTAAGAGTTTTCATTTTGAGACTATATAAAGTCATGTATGTTATCTCTATGAAGAGCATTTGTGCTTTACTTTAGCCCATGACTAAGTTTCTTTACAATTTTATGGAGTTTAGAATCATTTAAGCTTGACATGATCAGTCTTATTCATAGAGTGATTCAAATCTCAACTATTATTTCCTTGAGATGTTTGATCAATAAGGTAATTCGAATCTTACTTTTCTTATAGTGATTCCTTATCATTTGATATCAAAACTTTCCTCTTTGAGTTGGTTTCTTATCACAGTTCGTATTGAGTAACGAAGAACGGGGTTAGGGATGAGTTAAAAATTGGTGTTTAATGTAGGTTGTGAGATTAATAAGGTTAGAGGTTTGTTAAGTAACAAGAGACAAGTTGAAGAAGAAAGCTGCAGACCAATTGAAAGCGTGGACCAAGTTGGTCAGAGCATGAGAACTTCTTCAAACACTTTTGATTAGCCTTTTGTACCTGTGAGTATTGAATGGCTACAAAATAAAGTTACCCCATAACATAAAATAAAATAAAATAAAATAATTAATGAACCATTCATGAGAGACAGTGATAGGGAAAGCAACAGCTCCATGTAATGCATTTAATATGTAACAAAACTTACCTCACTCTTTAATTAATGTCCCAAACACATAACATATATTCGTTCATGTTCTAACCTAATAACGCTAATATCGACCTAGATCTCATATCAATTGGAGACGGGACGAAACATTCTTTATAAGGATTGTGGAAACTTCTTCTTAGTAAATGCATTTCAAAACTGTAAGGTTGACGACGATACGTAATAGACTAAAATAAACAATATCTACTAACGGTGAGTTTGGACTGTTACACTTCACGTCACGAACAAATAAAGGGTGATGAGCGTGTTCTCAAGAGCGTATTTAACTCGTTTTAGAGCGAAATAGGAGAGAGTAGATAGGGAAAGATGGGTTTGAAAATCACATGGGGCAAATGTGGTACTGCAACACACCAACGCAAACAGGCATCCTGAGACTCTGAAACCCCTTACCCTATTCTCAGATATAGTACTTCTCTTCTTTTCAATTATTGCTCTTCCCTTTGGATTTGCTTCACCCCCTTTTAACCTAATATGAATCCAACCCCATCTTTCTTACTCTAACGCTTACGACGACCCGCGATATGATATCGTATAATTGTATGGTATTGTCCACTTTTTGTCAGCGGTATACCAATTGAGGTATGATAGAGTACAATTTCGTGCAATGTC
The DNA here is from genome assembly GCF_002738345.1 of Cucurbita maxima. NCBI lineage: Eukaryota > Viridiplantae > Streptophyta > Magnoliopsida > Cucurbitales > Cucurbitaceae > Cucurbita > Cucurbita maxima. Next base: position 3,096,067 of record NW_019272041.1, read on the forward strand.
AACCGATTAAAATTGGTTTTCTTTGATGTTAACCTCATTTTATTTAATGGGTCTTCATTATATTCTTATAGTTTTCGAGAGATACCTAATTAAACTTGTTTGAGAGCTACTTAAATTCTGTGGAGATGAACGAGTTTCAGCAAAGATAAAGGGTGGATTATGAGATCTCTTATCAATTGGAGAAGGGAACAAAACATTATTTATAACGAGCTTGGAGTAATGTTATGATCCGTAAAATAGTATAAAATCGAGTATTATCCGGTTAATATTAAAATAATAATAATAATACTCTTTTAAAATTAAAATAATAAGGAAAAAAAAAGGAGAATTTATGACCACTTTTGATCTGGGGTAGGTGGGTTGACTGGAGTTGTGATTGGTGGAAGAGAAAAGGAAGGGAAACGGCGTCGTTTAGAGAGCGCGTAGATTAAACTCCAGAAAGAGAAATGTCCCGAAAGAAAAAAAGGGAATGCGACAAGTCAAAAGGTCAGAATACTAAGCACTGTACACGTCAGCAACAGGAGGCCATTCTCACCTCGTCTTTACTCGACTTGTCGTTTGGTGGCCTCACTGCCAAACACATCAAATTTCCACTATTCCTTATTCCTATCAAAACCTGTCTTATTTTGACATCCAAACACTCCATAAGTCTGGTACACACACTAAGGAGTGTAAATGAATATTATGAACATATGAATATGGTTTGAAATGTTGACATCAAAAGTTGAAGAGCTTGAGAGATTAATAGCATAGCATAGCATTAGATGAAGAGAACATACAGAGTCTTTGTCATCGACATGGGTCCATCTCCCTGACTCCGACTGCGTAAAATCTAGCTTTTTCGTGGACGACACGATCCGAGTCTACCGCTACTCTCCCTTTTCCCTTTTTATCTCTTCTTCCTCTTCCTCTTCCTCTTCCTCGTCCTCTCCTGGAAATGGATGATCAATATTCCCTTTCCGATCTCCGCCATCTCATCACTGCCCCGCCTCGCTCTCATTTCCTTTCTTCCTCAATTCCCCACCACGATCTTGCTTCTACCGCCTTTCGCCACCACCATACCCCCTATGATCTCATTCGCTCTCAACCCACCACCGTTCTTGGTTCCACTTCCCCTACTAGCTTCGATGCTCAAACCACCACTGCTCGGTGGCCTCGCCAAGAGACTCTCACTCTCTTGGATGTCAGATCTCGCCTCGATTCTAAGTTTAAAGAAGCTAACCAAAAAGGACCACTTTGGGATGAAGTTTCTAGGTATCTACCTATTTATGTTTTTTTTTTCTGGGTTGGAGGAATTAAACCTCGTTATTTTCAAAAAAAAAAAAAAAAACAGGTTGATTTATGAACAAGTTCCAGAATTCAAGATTGGTTTTTTTTTTTTTTTTTTTTTTTTTTATTTTGAAAATGACCATACACTCTACATGAATTCAGCTGCTTTCTTGCTTAATTTTGTCTTGGAATCTACTTTTTAGAAAGAAGTGAGAGATGAGAGAAAGGAATTATGACAATATCTTTATTTTTAGTCCAAAATTTTGAAAATTTTGTGTTTTTTTTCTTAAAAAAAAAACGACCCTTTTAATGCTTCAAGAATATTGTTAAGAAAAATACCCCAAAAATAAAATTACCCAATTTTCTAAACTCAAAATTAATGAAAAATTTCGTCTTGTTCGTTGATTAAACGCAAAAAGATGATGAATTTGTAACAATTTTGGTATAAATCTATAATCTTTGAATGTTATTTTGAAATCTAGGGCTTTTTTCGTGGAAATTAATGAAATTTTTATTGTTTTTTTTTTTTTTTTTTTTTTCAGAATTATGGCTGAGGAACACAATTATCAAAGAAGTGGAAAGAAATGCAGAGAAAAGTTTGAGAATTTATATAAATATTACAAAAAGACAAAGGATGGCAAAGCTGGACGACAAGATGGCAAAAACTACAGATTCTTCAGGCAGCTTGAAGCTCTTTATGGTGAAACCAGCAATGCCACTTCACTTCCAGACTCCCATTTTGTTGGAGATGGCAACCTTATATTCCAACCAGATGGGACTAATAATCCAACTTCCGGTCACATGAGCTACGATGCTCAGCTGAAGCACTACTGCGACAGTCTCAGCCTCTCGAACACGTCCGAGTTTGAAACCTCGGCGTCGTCTGATGGTAATGACGAGTTTGGTTCGGTCAATGATTCGGTGGAGAAGAGGAGGAAGAGGCGAGCTGGGAAATGCTGGAAGGTGAAGATCAAGCAGTTTATTGACTCGCAAATGAGGAAGCTAATTGATAAGCAAGAAGCTGGGTTGGAGAAGCTCATGAAAACTCTTGAACAAAAGGAGAAGGAAAGAATGGTATTGTTCATCATTGCCTTTTAACTTCAATTTTTAATCTTTTGATTTGATTCATATTTCAATCCCACTCATTGTCGTCTAATAATATCCATGGATCATCGGAGATATTATGTAACGGTTCAAGCTCACAAATATTATCCTATTTTAGTTTTTTCTTTCGAGTCTCTCCTCGTGTTAGGGACAGGTTTTCACACCCTTATTAAGTGTGATATCACAATTTACCCGCTTTTAGGGCTCAGCATTCTCGCTGGCATACCACCCGGTGTCCACCCTTTGATACCAACAAATATTGTTCTATTTGGATTTTCTCTTTCGGGCTTCCTCTTACTAGGGAGAGTTTTTCACTCTTATTAAGTGGGATCTCACAATTCACCTGCCTTCGAGACTCAGCATGCTCGCTGGCTCACGCCCGTGTCCACCCTCATACTAGGGAGAGTTTTCCATACCCTTATAAAGTGAGATCTCACAATTCACTCACCTTTGGGGTCAACATTCTCGCTGGCACACCGCCCATGTCCACCCTCATACTAGGGAGAGATTTTCCTTTCGGGCTTTCCCTCATACTAGGGAGATGTTTCCACATCCTTATAAAGTGGGATCTCACAATCCACCCGTCTTCGGGGCTTAGCATCGTCGCTGACACACTGGCCATGTCCACCCTCTGGTACAAATTGTAACGGTATATACCCACCGCTAGCAAATATTGTTCTTTCTGGGTTTTCCCTCTCGGATTTCCCCTCAAAATTTTTAAAACGCGTCTACTAGGGAGAAGTTTCCACGCCCTAATAAAGATAATGCTTTGTTCCCCTCTCCAACAAATATGAGATGATCATATCTTAAGAAGTGGTATCAGAGTCATATATCTTGAACAAAAAAGTTACCAATTCTCTTAAAAAAAATTAGTGGACATCTCTAGCATCGATATCATGAATACTAATAGATTCTCGTATCGATGATTCATCCGGGGTTGTTCGGTCTGTTTTCAGGTATGGGAAGAGGAATGGAGGAAACAAGAAGTGTCAAGAATTGAGAGTGAGAGAAGCTTTTGGGCAAAGGAGAGAGCATGGATAGAAGCTAGAGATGCAGCGTTAATGGAGGCATTACAAAAGCTAACAGGCAAAGAGTTAATCACAGCGGAGCCTCATCCAAATGAAGATGGTAGTGAGATACTCAACAATTACCAAACAAAAACAATCGATCAAAACAACAAGAAACGCAAGGACAATTCAAGATCACCCACCACAACCTACAATCTTTACTTCCAAACTGATTCCTCGGTCTACGGCGGAGGTGGCCGTGGCCGTGGCCGTGGCCGTGGCACCGAGATGAAAGAACAAAGTCCGAACAGCTCGAACGCCGGGGGCAGTGGCAGTGGCAGCCAAGTGGTGCAAGATAGCTGCTTTTTCTTGATGGGTGAAGGAGATCAATCTCAATCTGGTTTGTGGGAGAATTTTGGGCTTAAACTCAACAATGGAAGCCATCAAACTTGACTTTGATCTAGCTTATCTAGCATGGGTAGCTGTGGGGAACGAATCATTCCTTATAAAAGCGTAGAAATCTCTTCATGTAGAAACCTCTACTTAATAGACTCATTTAAAATTGTGATGATGATAACTATGCGTAACAGATGAAAGTGAACAATGTCGATCAACACGTGAATTTGGGGTTGATTTCGAATTTGATTAATTAAAAAAATGGCATTATAATCATACATGTCTGCATGGTCAAATTTTGCTGCCATGCATGTGCTTTTTTTTTATTATTTATTCCTAATTTTCTATCTTTTAGTTCCGCAATATTGCAATAATTGATGGTAATCTTGTTTAAAACTCCAAATATTATTAAATACTATATTCTTTTTCATTTACTTTATCATATTACCATAGGTAAAATTGATTTGTATTTATAAAAGTAAAGTGAATGTAGATATTTTTATAGTATGGATATTTCTTTCGTTCAGTCGGGTTTGCGTTAGAATTATTTTAAAAATAACACGAGACCCTAAAAGTAAAGCTACGATAATGTAGATGGCAAGAGTAAATATTCTGGTAGTGTGGATACTTCTTTCGTTCAAATCTCGTTCATGTCAGAATTATTTAAAAAATAACACGAGACCCTAAAAGCAAGGCTACGATATTTATTTTCATTCAGGGTTGTTCGTGTCAGAATTATTTTAAAATCTACACGAAACCCTAAAAACAAAATTAAGAAAACGTGAATAATGAGAGTGAGTAGATATTGAGATAGGATCATAAATGCATGGGTGAAGTTGTTCAAAGCCTTCCCTTCAATAAGAAAATGTCCTTTGGAGGTGGCAGAGATAGACAAAAGAGTGTCTCCTTTACTCTGATATTGCCATTAGAGCTCCCAACAGCTTTCCTACAAATTTCAGAAATTTTATTATTAAACAAAAAACAATAAATAATTCACTTAAATCATTTTCTACAATAAATTTATTTTTATCCGAAAATTGTTGAACACAAGGATTAAAATACTAAAATGGATGAACTTTTTATGGATGTTCGAGATTTCACTAAATGTAGAATAACAAAAACATGTTTACGTCATCGTTTGTTTCGAGAAAACTTTAAGTATACGAACTAAAATGGAACTAGATATAGAAAAAGAATATAAACATGAGAAAATAAGCTTTCGAAACTATCCTAAAACACAAATAAATAAAAAACCGTCGATTAGTAAACTTTCAAAAGTGTCCTAAAACACGAACAAAAAGGTCGTTGATCGAAGTGGAATAAGGTAAAGAAGGTTAAAAGAGGCTTTAAAAAGAGGGGCAGTGATATAGTACGATGTGGAAGCGCTTTGGTCTCCACTTTTAAGTCACAAAGAGGTGTCATGGAATTGAATATCTGCCATTGTCGTACTGGTTTGAGAGTTTCTGGGCATTCAATTTTAAACTTCCACTTCACTGCACTTTCTTCTTCGTCTCCCGATGAGCCGACAATGTGTAATGGTAATGGTAAAGGGATTTGAACACAAACAAACCGAAATTTCAATTCGAGGATATAGATAAATCCCTGTTTTTCCTTTTTTTTCTTTTACAACTGAAACAGAAAACCAGCACACTCAACAATCACAGCAAAAAGCTAAACCTTCGAAGGGCTTATTTGTTGTACCTAAACATTCATAAAACACATCTCAAGATGCTCAACATACTACACCAAAGCAGCACGGAACAACAATTTTTAGTACTTATAATCCTTCTCATGAAGACTCTCAGCTGCGCCCTCACCGATCACGGCATCGCCCTTGTAAGTTCCGAGTGTTGCCTCGGAGTTCGCTTTGCACCTTGTAAGGAAAGCAACTCGGGCCTTCTCGACATTGTCGTCCTTTCCTGCCCATGCCTTGAGAGTACTCTGCTGAAGGGCACGGCCAAAGGAGAAAGACAACGACCATGGCTTCTTACCCTTTAGCTTGTTCATGGCATTCAGGTTGAGAGTTGCCTCCTCTTCACTCTGCCCACCTGACAAGAAAACGATGGCGGGAACTGCAGCAGGAACGGTGCGTTGAAGAGCTCGAACAGTGTACTCGGCGATCACTTCTGGAGCAACCTTGGCAGCCTCGGATCCAGGGGTAACCATGTTGGGCTTCAATAGAGTTCCTTCAAGGAGGACGTGGTGATCGTTGAGGGCCTTGTAGCATGCAGCAAGAACACGCTCCGTCACCTCAGCGCACTTGTCAATGCTGTGAGAACCATCAACCAGAATTTCAGGCTCAACAATTGGAACAAGACCGTTCTCCTGGCAGATAGCAGCGTATCGAGCCAATCCATAAGCATTTTCATTGATAGACAATTGTGAGGGCTCGGTAGGACCGATCTTGAGCACAGCACGCCACTTGGCAAACCTAGCACCAGCTTCATAATACTTTTGGCAGCGCTGGGCAAGGCCATCAAGACCCTGGGTGGTTGTTTCACCATTAGTACCAGCAAGTTCAACAGTACCCTTGTCAACCTTGATGCCAGGCAACACACCGCCTTCCTTCAAAACATCAACAAACGGCTTTCCTGCAGAAACAACCAGATAAAGAGAGCTTTACATCAAACACGATTGACCTAAAAACTACATTGCTCATGCTCGTGATCGACACAGCAAAAATTGGACTTCTTATTTCCTAGATTGTCAGTTTACCTGCAGCAGTCTTCTGGTAGAGAGTCTCCTCAAACAGGATAACTCCACTGAGATACTGAAGGGCACCAGGAGTGAGGAAGAGAAGTTCTCGGAGAGCACGTCTATTTGATTCAACGTTCTCGACATTGATACTTGCTAAACGTTTGCCAATGGTACCAGTTGACTCATCAGCAGCAAGGATACCCTTTCCAGGAGTGCCAATGTAGGCAGCATTGGCAATGAGCTCATCTACATAGAACAAGAAGAGAAGAAATCAACCAAAAATATTAAAACATGATATGGAGTTCATTCAGAAAGAAAGGATCTTCGTTATCAATAAAAGCATCACTCCAGAGTTCAGCAAGTTCATGACATGATCCATATGAACAAACATATATAACAAATAAGCATTATAGAACTACAAAGACATAACAATGTTTAATATATTCAAAATCCATGACTGAATTACATTCATCAGTTTGCACATGTTCTTAGTTTTAGATTCCTTCTTCACCAAATAGACAGCTTCAATCTATTGAAAGAACATAGTGGAATCTTTGAATAGAAAGAAACCAGAAAATTCTATAGAAAGAAAAATTGTCACAAATTCAATAGAAAGTAAAGATCTTGTAACTGAAGTTAAAAAGTAGGATCAGTAATTGAGCTGTTCAGAAATCTCAACCAGCGATCTGTTATTGTGATCTTGTCACTTGAAAACTCTATCCCAACCATAGTCAAGATCAACTTCTACATACCCAAATAATGATATTGAAACTGCAAAAATCAACGTAAAATTCCATATACGGTCAAGAAAACTGTAATTTAAACTATAATGAAATCAAATCTAAAAAAAAGTAGTAATATTGAAGTTAATGTTGTATGCATGAGTTATAACATGTCATAGGGCAGATCAAAGTATAAAAATAAAATAAAAAATTAAGAAAAATCATTGAAGTCAAGAACTAAACGATGAATCGTGGCTAAAATAGATTAAAACCCCTTATAAATAATGAAACAGAGAATAACCTGACAGAATCAAGTAAAATAACTCTAGATCTCAACAGAAAAACACAGGGAAACATAGTAATCATCAAAACAGAGCCTCATCACTCCGATTACTAGCAACAGAAGAACATAGAACCGAACAAACACTCCAGATCCGAGAAACTAAATCAAGAGACATAAATCAACCAAACAAAAAGACATAAAAAACAACCCGATCAAGCAGAAATACGAACAAAAAAACCCCAAAATGTCACTGTGATCGAAACAGAAAAGCAGAAGTTCGAAGAATTAGAGAAAGGGGAGAATTACCCTGGTACTTGCTCTTGAAGGAAGACATTTCCAAACGGAAATGAGGATTGAAGAAGCAGAGTGGAGAAATGGAAACAGAGAGAGAGAGAGAGAGAGCAGTGAATTGAACGAAGAATTCCGGCAGCTCTGCGTTTATATTAAGCGGTTCGGGAGAGACAAAAAAAGGGGCTTTTAGAGAGAGAGAGAAAGAGAGAGATTATCGCCACTTGTTTTGGCGTTTTCTTTTTCCCCAAGAAAATATGGATTTTTCATTTAACACAAAGATTACTGCGATTTTACCACTTTACCCTTCTTGTCTTGGATCGTAAAAGAATATTCCAGAACTTCCAATTATTATATATTAATTAAGTTTAATTATTTTCTGTTGCTAAATAAGTACCATCGGTCAGTTGGTGCATAGTTGTTGAGATATATATATATATATATATATTGAAAATTTCACTTTAAAAATGATTTTTAAGAATAGTTGGATAATAAATAATTAAAATAAAATAAATAAAAATTCATAAAATTATACCCTACAATAAATTTTTAGAATAATTGATAGACCAATCTAATTCATAAAATTTTAATTTATTTTGAACTTAATTTATTTGCTCTTCAACGACGATGTTTATAAAGTCTCAAATTTTGATGTTAAAGTCATTAGGCAATTATAACATAAGACTAATATCTATGAATATTCTTAAATGTTAAATTTAGTTGACTCTAAATATTTTCTTTATGTATTAATTATATATATATATATGCATGACGTACTAAAACATACCTAGACTTTAATATTTTAAATTAGGCTATTAATTTAATTTTTGAAACAGAGTAATAATATAATTTAATATATTTTATTTTATTTTTCTAAGAAAAAAATATATATTATATCTTTTTTACACCTCATATGAATTAAATTAGTGGTAATTTGCGCATGCTTGATGATGCTGCCATTGTGTCAATGCCCTTTCCACTCATTATAAACATCTTTCTATTTATAAATGTTTATTTATAAGATAAGTATAAGTATATGTTTTTATTTATAGACATAATTTGAATTTCTAGTATTTTGATTATAATGTGTTTAAAAATATGAAATAATTTTATATTTTAAATAAATTTAACCTGCAATATAATTAATAATTAAGGTAAAGATAAAATTTTATTAAGAGATCTATAAAATGACATTAAAAAAATGTGTTCAAACGTTTTTGGGCCGGCCTGAAATTTTTTAGCCAAACAGTGGCCCAAAAGCCCATTTTGCTATTTCACTACCAACCGTCCTATTTTAAAAATAAAAATTATGTTTTTTAATTTTTAAAATTTAACTTGGATTTTTTAGGTGTAACTAATGAAAAAAATTGTTTAAATGTATTTTAATCTATCAAAATATTAATAATTTTATTATAAAAATTATCACTTTGATCGATGTTTTTTTTTTTTTTTTTAATATAATGTTTTACATCTTTTAATATAATTAATTAGAAAATAAATTCAGTTCAATTTCGAAGTCATAAAACAAAATTTGGTGCTAACTTGAATCGAGAAGAATTTAGCGTATTAGTGCAGGTCAAACAAATTTTAAATGATTGAATTTCTAATTTTATTATGAAAATAATTAATAAAAAAACAATTAAACTCATTTATTATTTATATAAGTGACATACAAATATACAATTTTTGCATATGAATCTATACATGAAAAAAAACAACATAAGAAAAGAAAATGAAATAATTCAAACTAAAAACAAAAAAATAAAAAAAAAACCCAAAAATCAAATCAAATCAAAATCAATGAGGATGGTTAGAAGCTCGAATCAACAGAGAAAACCCATTCCTCTCTTGCTTCGTCTTCTCCTCCACCCATAGCCGACTGTCCAATCCACTCCTCCTCCTGAACATAAACGCCGCCGTCGCCGTCGCCGCTGCATGTTCCGGCCGGAAAAGCCATTCATAGACATCCCACATCATGTCCACCACCGACCCATCTACAAAAATCGTTTGATTCCCTCGGAAATTCCACCTCAATCTCTTCACTTCAACCACCTGTTTCTTGTCGACGAACACCGCAAGCCTCTGGTTTCTCAAATCCTCTCCGCCAACGCCGCCGCACATGACTAGAATCTCATGGAGGCTACCGGCATCGGAGAATCTAGCCTTGGTCAAAAAAACCAAATCATTGCCGGAAAACTCCTCTGTTCGAGAAACCAAAGAGAATTTCACGAACTGAGCATCGAATTTCCTTTCCAAAATCCCCAATTTCACCAACTTATCCCTCTCGTCGCCGATCAACAACCCGATTTCAGAATCCACCGTAACGACGACGTAAAAGCCACTGGTGGGTTCGGGTCCGGCGTCGAACTGGGCCTCCGAGATGTCCCAGAAGACCGAAATCACAGAATCGTTCACCGATTTGAAGGATTTGAGGCCCTTTCCGGTGAGGATTCGATGGGAAAGTGAATTGATTTTGATGGTAAAGGATTGACCCATTTCCTCGGAAGTCCAGTGGAGGTGAATTAGCAGAGGATTTTGGAGGGTTGAAATATTGGCTGTGTAAGTGGAAGAAACGGAAACAGGGGAAGTGGGAGATGGGAATTTGGAGAAGACGACATGGGGATGAGGGAAGGCGGCGGAGCAATATGAATCGGAGACTTTGACGGCGTGTTCACTGTAACAAGCAGCAATGTTTCTCCTCATCAGGAACAAGAACAACAACAACAACAAGAAAGAAAGGGATAATTGAAAATTTGAAGGTGTTTTTTGTGTTTTAAATGGGGAAAAAGGAGAGAGGAATAATTCTTTGTTTGCCTAAGAATCAAGAAAAATGGGATATATATATATATATATATATATTTTAAGGATGAGGGTGAAAAATTCAACTTAATTAATAAAAACAACCCACTTTTATAAAAAAAAAAGTTAATAGGATGTTTAAAAAATATCTATAAGATCAATACTTATTGTTTCCCAACTTTTTAAGGTTATTTTTTAAATAGAGTACAAGCTAATTTTTTAAATTATTTTTAAAAGTATTAATTAAACTTGTAAAAATTCAAACTTATTCTCCAAACAAGTTTGAAAGTTAGAGTATTTTTTAAATAATTTTGAACAAAATATTAATCGTTTCTAGTGAAGTTTTCTTTTAGGTATTTTTAAAATTTAAATATATTACTCAAAATTTCTAAAATTTATAGATATTTTTTTTAGAGAAAATGTTAAATTAAATAGTATTATATATATATATAAGTCATCTTTAAATTTTTTGAAAGAATTATTAGATAAAAATATTATTTTGAAATTCATTTCACGAATTGTTAATAGTACAATTAGGTTATTGTTGTATTGTCGAATTTTCTAAAAGATATTTAGAAAAAATATTCCTATGATATTTTTTTATTGCATTAATAATGATGAAAAATAATGTGTGGATAAGGCCAAAGTTTTGTGTGTGTGTTTTTTTTTTTTTTTTTTTTTATATT
>NW_019272041.1:3107534-3120711 GCF_002738345.1 Cucurbita maxima
TTTTTTTTTTTTTTTTTTTTTTTACTATTGAAAAAGGCCGTAGCTTTTATGTTTATCCAATGAAAGAAAAGTTTGACCCAATCTCTAGTTCTTTTTTTCATGACATACCAAATATGAAACTAAATAAAATCTCATGTATATTTATCTAATTTTATATAACTATGTAATTAATAATTAAAATATATTTAATAGAAATTAATATATCCAAATGAAAAAAAAAAACAAAAACAAATAAAAATGTCTTAATTTTATTAATAATTTTGTATGAGAGGTTAATTTCAGAAATAAAAATATAGATTTTGTAATATCCAGGTAAAATTAGCTTCATTTAATTTTTTTTAATTTATTATTATTTTTTGTTGAATAAAATAACAAGATATTATGTGTCGGATAAGTTTGTAAATCTATGTCTATAGTCTAACTCATTAAATTAAACTCAAATACTTTCAACTTAATTAATAAAATATATTGTAACGTAGTCTTATGACGTATATTACTTATTGGTATCAAAATACATATAGCAATGTGACATCATCATTACCTATAAACTTTAGAATCCATTAAATACTACTTACTTTTTATAATTAAAATTTATTAAAAAATTATATATTTAGAAAGATATATGAGTCCTTAAATCTTAAAAAGTTGCTACTAGGTCCATTAATTTTTTTCTAAACTTTTAAAATATCTAATAGATCCTTGAACTTTTAATTTTATAGATAATGTCTTAACATATTCAAAATTCTATTTTCTCTACTCAAGGGGTTACGGGTTTTTTCTACCAGTTGAGGCCCTCTCTTCACCACCCCCATAGGAATGGTCTACATAGTTTAGGGTTCATAACTACTCGGGTTCAGAGTTCATAACTACTCCTCTTACTACAAGATGCTTACATAGCCAACATTTAGATCCGATCTATTAAGCATAAGACTTTAGACTCATAAAGTTATGACATTATCCTTCACATTTGACATTACATCACACTTCTTTTCTTTATATAACATATTAAACCGACTTGTTTCTTCAAAATAAAAATAAAATAAAATAATTCAAATGGTTGACATTTTAAAATATAGTTGGCCTAAAATGCAAAAGTCAAACTTCATAAATCTAATATTTAAATGAAGATCAAAATATCTCAAGTCTCCCGGGGCACATAATACTGATATTGGGGAAATGGTGGGGATTTTTCTTTTCAATATTCTAAGTGTTTTTTTTTATTAATTAAATAATATTTTCAGGCATATTAGTAAGCCATTTTTGCTTGGAGATGGAAGTCTTCTTTCATTGCTCCACAGAGAAGTATAAGACTAAGTTCATGAACTTAAAGTCATCCTAATATGTAATCCTGCATTCCTACTTACCATTGTGTGTACAAGGCCAATTTCTAAGCATAGATCTTGACTTCTAAAAAATGGTGGAAATGTAGAGATGGTTCGAGAAAATGGAGCATTTTAACACCCAGATATCAGTGAGATCCTGAGGGAAAAGACATTCATGTACATGTAAGAGTCATAAAGGAAACCCCAACTTTCCAACCTTGGCAAGAAGATGGATCCTATTGGAAGAAGTGTTGTTCTTTACATTGTTGATATTTGTGAGTGTCTGGACCAAACTTGACTACTCACATGGAACAATTGTCTAACCCTAATACGTTTAGTGGCAAAGATATCTTCAAAGGAAATCAAATCCTGAATAGGTAGTGAAGAGATATGAAAATGTTGTAGCCTTATTGCATGATTCTTATAAGAAAGTTTAAGCCAAGATGAATGTTGAAGAGGAAGGGCTAAAAGATACATACCAGAACCAGTTGGATCCTAACAATTTGAAACCCTTGTTTAGAGCACTCCAATGGTCGAAAAACTCAAGTAGAAGATCCAAAAACAGATTTAAGCAAGAATCAATGAAGCTAAAGGACATGATTGGATAAGTATTCTTGCCCAAAAGCGTGTAACTCCAAGGAGATGATTGGAGGAGATGGAAGTATCTATCTATGGTCAAAATTTCATGTCTAACTATGGTGATCAGAACTGTGCAAAATAGAGAGAGAAGTTTAGAGGAGACTTGTTTGTAACGGCTCAAGCCCACCGCTTGCAGATATTGTCCTCTCTAGGCTTTCCCTTTTCAGGCTTCCTCTCAGGGTTTTTAAAACGCGTCATGCTAGGGAGAGGTTTCCAAGGTTTTTAAAACACGTATGCTTGAGAGAAGTTTCCACACCTTTCTAAAGAATGCTTTGTTCTCCTCCCCAACCGGTATGGGAGCTCACACGGTTGGTGTGGGCTAGTTTCTTTGCAATTAGAGGAACGAGCAAGAGGCTTATGGGCTTTCTCCTCACAGGCAAAAGCACTCATGGAAACTAAAACCAGTGGGTGGGATGAACTCCTGTTAGTCATCACCACCTATAATCAATCTAAAGAATGATCTCCATTATGATGTAATCTAAAGAAATATGCAAAAATACAAATAAAAACAGTGGCAAGAGATGATTCAAGAAAATCTTTCATAAGTATCTGTATTTAAAGAAAAACACTCTCAAAAGAACGTCAACATAACAGCCATGCTCGTGTAGGACAGACAAGGATGAACTACCGCGCATTGTCGTGCACAAGAATTGTGGCAGTTAAAGCTATGAGAAAAAATAATTATGACAAAAATATTTGATATAGTGACATAAGAGAGAAACAAACTCATTCTTCCATAGGCTGATTTTTCTCTGCTTGTGATTGTGCCACCTTGACTTGGATTTTTGGAAGAGTGAGGGAAGGATCCTCCTTGAGAAGAGCAGGTGGTTTGACCATACTGATGCTCTGCTCCAATTCCTTCCTTGCCTCTTTGAGCTCCTTTCCTTTCTTTCCTTTCATCCTGTAAATGTCAACAATCCCGAATTACACCTCTAGCAGTATTCAACAAACATATAGGCATAAAACGAGTGGCAATGGAAGAAGTTTAATACCTGCGTGCAATGTGCCTTGCCTCCCTTTCGGCTCTGACTTTGTCGATCTTCTTAATAGCCCTCAATGTCTCTTCTGTGAGATTCCTGTCGTATCTCTCCGGCCTATTGCGCTTCCTCTCAAACTCAAAAGTTGAATCCTGGATAATACATGTGAAACAACAGTTAAAGAGACATCAGAAAGTTTGTAGTTGCAAAACAACTTGTTCCTAAATTTAATCGAGAAGGTTTACCTGTGTCATATCCTTTCCATGCAACCTCCTGTATGCCTTAGTCCATTTAACTTTACGGGGATTTCTCTTCATCTTGAAGTTCTTGTGGCATTTAGACCGACAAAATCTAAAAATCTTTAGAAAAATTATATCAGGAACATGGGGTTCCGCACTATCACTAATGTAAAAGCTCCACAAGAACAAAAATCTATTTCTACAGGCTAATATGCATAGCAAACAATGGACCACGAACAAGCCGAGATAGAATAGGAAGGTATTTTCATACCATTCCGTAAGCATTACACGAGATTGGCAACTAAAAGAAAATTTTAACTCGAGAAAATACGAGCAGCCCAAAACATGAAAGTTTTCCGCCTTTAAGAAAAGAAAAACAACATTACACGCTTACCTTCGCATCATTGCGAACAAACTGAATACCATGTCCTGGATATACAGTGGAGGAACAGAACCAACACTTCTCTAACCTCATTCTTTTCTTGAACAAATAGCAAGCCTAAATTTCCTGCAACAAAATGCACCGGAAAGAGAAAATCAAATAAACCGTCCCTTATATGTTCAGAAGGGCGACTGAAAACATAGAAAAAACTCAGCTAAGAAAGCTAACAATTCCCGAAATTTAACATACATCCACACCATGCGAAACTCGCTCTGCGTACTTAAATTTTAACTAAAAACGCAGATTTATATAATGATAAGTTGCAAGTTTAATAGGACTTGCAACACTTCGAAAAGTCTCAATTTGCCGTAAAGCTGTTTTTTCTTTCCATTGCTATTCGGAAATTGTTGAGAAACAAATGAATTAATGAAAACAACTCCTCCATCCTATCATTAGACAAGTTCTAATTTGTGTTTTTCAAGTGAGAAGAAAGGCATAGATGGAGATCGGGAGATTACCAGTAAAGAAAGTAGAAAATCAGTGCAGATTAAACGCGCTAGGAGGGAGACTGTGGCGCACGAGCGAAAGAAAGACGGCGAACGGGAGAGAGGCGTCGGCGACACCGAGCTGCCCAACGGGAGGGTAGACGGTTTGTAAAAGAAGAAGAAGGGTTTAGGGTTTCCTCTTTCTTTTATTTATTTATTTTTTTTCTATTTACACAGCGCGCTGGGTATTTTCTTTTTATTTTTCTAAAGAAAAATAACGTGGACATAGTGATTTCCAAAAATGACTCCCAAAAGCTTAAGTTTTGGAAAAATAGCTCATTTAAAAAATTAAAAACATTTTTGCACCCTTTGACTTTGACCATAGAATGAAAAGACAATTTTACCCTTTATCATTTAAAGTTGATGGCCATACCAAAATTCAACTCCATCTTCTTTCGTCTCCTCCTCTATCTTCTCAAAGTCTCGATAGATAAAATCACTTCAATAATTGTTGTGCGTCCATAACAATTGTCACCTCAATTACCTGTCTCCTTTGTTTATAAGCTCGAAATTTAATTAAATAATCTTTTTATTATTTAAAATTTTAAAACTTTTTACTCCAAAGATATTAGATAAAATAAACCACAACAATAAACTCAATCAAATAAAATAAAATTTGAGGAGAAGAAAATAAAGAAAATAGGACATAAGGGCATTTTTGTCTAAATTCAATTATAAAATCGTGTAATAAAATAAATAAAAATTGGCTTACGCATTTTTTAAATCTAAAAGGTATATATATATAGTATAATAATAATAATAATAATAATAATAAAAAGAAGCCAGAACACTTCGGCCCAGTCAAAGTAAGGCCCATTAAGGCCCAAACCGAAAGGCTGTTGTCCACAAAGCAACACTGGGCCTTTCGTTCTTCTTCGGCCCAATCAACATAACTTATTGCATCTATTTTGATAATTATATAAAATAACGATAATAAGAAAGTGACGATTTATTATTATTATTTTTTTTTTTTATCTAATTTGGATCATTTAAAATTTTAAATAAATCATTTTAAAACGCTGAAATTTTCAATATTAATACATAATAATCCAATTAAGTAATAAAAATAAATTATAAAAAAAATAGGGTTAAAATTAGAATTTAGCACAACAAAAAGGACTGAAATAGACAGCACTCCCATCAAAATTATTTGGACAATTGCTAAAAATCAGATCCTCCGAATCTCACTTTTTCCAGAGCCTTCCCCATTTTTCTCCGCCCTATTCTTTATTTCCAATATAATATCTATTTTTAATTAAATAAAAATATTTATTTTATTAATTTACATAATTTAAAAGTGGTTCAACAAAATTACTACCGTTTAAAAGTTATTGTCATATCGACATTGCGATAAGCTAAGCTGTAATACGCGATTTTTGGTCATTTCGAATGAGAACAAAATTAAAGAAATATGTGAATTTTAAACGTTTAAAATCTCATCATAAATATTCGCTCTTAATATAAGTAATGTAATATTATTTCTAACACGCTTTGATGCTTATGTTAGTGTGGTTTCTATGGTTATTAAGCACTCGGAGTCTCGTGGTTTGATTTGTTGAGTGTCGGACCCTAACGGATGCCGTTTAAATTTTGATAAACTAAACTCGTAATTTTAGGATATTTGGAGGTGGTTTTAGGGTTAGAAATTGTGATGGATTTGATTTGTTTATGAGTGAAAGAAAGAATCAAATTCGGATTTGAGTATTGAAGTGTTTGGAAACTGTTTGTCACGTGCATCTCTGAAAGATTAGAGAGAGAAACAAATAAACAATGAGGAGAGAGAAAGCTTGTCTGGTTTTGGCCATGCCGACAACTGTCGTCCATGGCAGTCCCCTAAGGTTTGACTTCTCCAACAACTTCCTTATTTTATTATTATTATTTTTTTTTAATTATGTTTATCTAAAACTGAGACGATACATAACAGGGTAAAGCAGATAATATCTGCTTGCAATGGATTTGACTGTTACAAATGATATTAGAGTTAGACACCGAACCGTATGCCAGTGAGAATGCTCACCCAAAAACGGATGAATGGTGAATAAGCAGCATTTAATAAACAAATGAATATATAATCCAAAAAATAATAATAATAATAATAAATTTTTTTAAAAAAACCTCTTTTTTGGTTTCCCTTGGTCGTGAGGTTTACATGAAACCCTAAAAAAAGATCATAAAAGTAACCATCTTTTTTCCCTTACTTTAAAACAAAGCATATTTTTTTTTTTTTTTTTTTGCCTTGTCATGTATTTTTATTGTTTTTATATTTTTTTTTTTATTATATTTAACCTATAAGTAGATATTTTATTTGAATGAATGATAACAATATAAGCTCACCATTAGTAGATATTGTATGCTTTGGTCCGTTACGTAGCATCATTAGCCTCACGATTTTAAAATGCATCTACTTGGAAGAGGTTTCTACACCCTTATAAGAAATGTTTCGTTTCTCTCTTCGACTGATGTGAGATCTCAAAATCCATCCCCTTTGAAGGTCTAGTGTTCTCATTTGCACACTGCTTAATGTTTGGTTTTGATACCATTTATGACATTGTGAGATCATTCCTTATAAGAGTGTAGAAATCTCTCCTTAGCAGACATGTTTAAAAATCATGAGACTGACGACAATACATAACAAGCTAAAACATATAATATCTACTAATAGTGAGCTTAGACTGTTATAAATGGTATCAAAGTCAGTCACCAGACAGTGCAAGACACTAATCGGAGTAGGGCTAGACCCTCTCCATAGTAAACATATTCTAAAATCGTGAGGCTGACGACGAAATGTAATGGGCCAAAGCAGATGACATCTACTAGTGATGAGTTTGAAAGGTTACAAATGGTACTAGAGTCACTCATCAGATGGTGTGCCAGCGAGGACAATGACCCCCAAGGAGGGTGAATTGTGAAATCAAACATCGGTTAGAGAAGAGAATGAAACATTTCTTATAGGGTATGGAAACCTGACTGACGTCAATAATGTAATGGATCAAAATGGACAATATCTATTAGCTGTGAACTTGAAATCTTACCGAGCTAAAGTGGGCATGGCCCACCAAAAGTATTGGAATTTGTAGCATTATTGGCATATTTTAAGCCCATAACTGCCTTGTTTGGGTGTCTCCATGTGACTTGAAAAAGGCAACATAGACACAATCCCTCTCTCTTTGCTAGCCTTCTTCTTCTTCATCATCAAAACACTAAAGAAAATGAACCAGAGCTCCCATGGCTTCTCCTCCTTCTTCTACTTCTTCATTTTCCTCCTCCTTTCCCAATCAGCCACTGCACGTTTCCTACCAACCAAACAAGGTAAACCCACTTCAAAAAACCCTTCCTTTTTCACTTCCACCTTCCATTTTCTCACCTTTTCCTTCTCTTTCCCGGAAAATTTGCAGGTTTTGAAGAAACCCACAACAAGCTCAGCCATGGAATGATCCAAGCAGATTCATGGCCAGATTTCCCCCAAGTAAGTACCCATCATCTCTTCTTTTAAGCTTTCTTCTTTGGATTTTAATGGCGGATTTCCCTTTCATTTGTAGATAATAAGAGAAGAAGAAGAAGAAGATGAAGAATGGGAGAAGAGAAGGATGATGTTAGAAGCACACTTGGATTATGTTTATACACAAAATGAGAAGCCTTGAATTATGTTTATACAATTTTCATTTTTTTTCCTTATCAACATATGTTTTATGCACATATATCCAAAAATATTACAACAAATGTTGATGTTTTCATCATTTCATAATTATATGAAGAATATAGTATTGTTTACAAGGACTTGTATATTAATTTATTTTTCTTTTTTTTTTTTTCTTTCTCTACATGATATTAAATTTGTGATTTTATTTTTAAAAATGAGCTTCTAAGTGCATGTTCTAGAGACCCGGGTTCTCGAGTTTGACGGAAACCTTTTACTTGATCCCTAAACCCTAAACTCTAAAAGTTTTCGAAAATTAGATTTTAAATAGAAACTTGTTCATCCATTCAATTGGTTTTTTTATTTTTTATTTTTTATTATTATTGTAAGATAAGCATGACAAAAAAAAAAAAAAAAAAAGTTCGAGTCTTAGTCAATTGAGCTACAAGACTGGAAAAAAGTGTTAAGTTTTCGAGATAAAAAATGGAATGGAAGAAAAGTAATAAGATTGAGACATAAACAAAGAAACAATATTGAAAAAGTAAGATTTAGACATTAAGAAAGAAAATCACTTAGCATAGATTTGACAATTCATTTTAATAAGGAATCTGTCAATGGACACTAAAAAGTTGATGTAGTTTTTCAAGTGAAAAGCCACGAGCTATTAGCAATAACCAATAATTATTCAGTTTTCTAAAATTTTCATTCCTAAAAATAAAAATTAGCCAAAGAAATTTTAGAAAAACGCCTTAAAGTTTAAATTACTTTTGAACGTTCAAAAATTTTATTTGAGTCGCTCGTGATTCCATTCAAAATTAAGGCAAGAGTATTTGAAAAAGTTAAAAAAAATATGAAGTATTTTTATTAATAAACTCTGTTTTTTAAGGATAAAATGTGATTCATTATAACGAAATAAAATAATCTAACTTTACATTATGGTTGTTAAAATGAACACATAATAACACCATGTTCTCTAAGGTTGCACACAATCTTTTCTACTTCATTAGAGGTAAGAACAGATCAACTTTAGAAACTATTTGGGGGGAGGGGTCTGTTAGCCTGAGGTAGCAATCATATTTTGTACCTGCTATAATGAGCACATGAACCTGTGTCCAAAGGCTGGCAAAAGGTTATGAATGTAAGGAATTTAACATGAGTCAAATCACTTGAATCTTTTCAATGCTCTAATGGACATCCAAACACAAATGTTCTCATAATTCCACAGTTCATGATTGTTGAATACAATTATTGTAATAAATCTGCCATAAGTATAACGATATCTGCCATGCCAAGCTTGTCCAATCAGCCAAACAAGGTGGGGGCAAATGATAGAAGCCAAATCCAACATCATCATAGTCATATCCAGACCCGCAAGACAAGTGAACAACCCTTCTCAAGAGCTGGAGAATCCTAAACAACTCTCCATTACTGTCTACGCAGAGCTAAGAGAAGGAAAAGTTACAGGGAAAAATAAGTAATGGTGAATCAAAACCACTTTGCTAGTTCGTCGTCGATAGAGATGCGAAGCAGCCAGGACTAGGGGTGCACTGCTTCAGATTTATAACAGCAGATATTGATGTTAAGTGAAAATTCGCACAAGACGGTCAAGATCTGAATAAAAATAATCATTGCATTGATGTATTCTCAACTATATATCTTTTGTAGGCAAAAAACAGAAGGAAAACAAAAAGGAATTTGGAAGCTAGAAAATACCAGTATAGAGCTACCAATCCATTATAATCTTTTTTGGCACTCAACAAAACTATCAAAAGCGAAGAACTCGTACTCATACTCCCTTTTCGTAACCCCGCTGATTGCATGAGCAGGACGTCCCACCAGAGTTGTTCCTCTATGACGTTTTGCAGTGGAAGCATCATACATCCATTTCCTGTAGGTTGGACACAATGTAAAGAATCTTAGATTAATGACACGCAAATTTTCAGTGTGCAAAGAAGTGTCAACCATCAAGGAAATGCATGCAACCTCAAGCACAGCATCAATACAAGGCAGGGATGCAGATTTGAGCACATTTTCAGTACGCAGTGGCAGTCGTGTCAAAATGTATTGACACAAGTAGGCACTATATCATGTAATTTAAAGGGTCTGCTTTATAGGTCCTAAATGTCAGGAAAAAGAGCTCACAATGGAGAACTAAAAGAAGAAAACGATTATGATTCAGGTGTTCCATTGATTGAATGGCAAGTACGATCTCAAATGGGGAACAAAACACTTGATTCTACCAACCCAGTTCATAAAATAGGCTCTACCTTTTCCCTGACTTTACCAGTCTGCTGCTATAGCATTCAGCAGTATGTTTGGAAGATTAACGAAAATATGATTTTGTAATGTTCCAAGTCTCTCTATCGTTCCATAAGAGAACATGAAGGAAATAAATAAATAAAAAGTCCAGGAACAACGCATGAAAATCATCAGGGAGACCATTGGACGATTGTAAACCCAAATCAAGTCCTGCAGAAGTATAAAGAATCAAGAACATTACCATCTTAATATCAGTTGCCAGTCCCAAGTCATGTAGTGCACTTTCAGTTATACATTTTGGGTGAACAATGGGTCCTCTAGCAACTTGTTCATTTGTGCTTCCTATCTCACTAACCGCTGATGGGATGGTGATATACATTGCTCCTTTGAACATCCACTTATCCAAGTCATGACTATAAAAATCTTCAAAAAGTTCACCACATAAAACACAGACCAAATGATCTTCATCTGCAGGTACCATTGGCTCATTAACTTCTTCCATCATGTCACACCTGTCCGGAGAAGTGGCAGCATCATGTAAGAGTATATCATTTCCAGAAATCCAATCATCTGAACTTGGATACCATCTTCTTGGTGTCTTATTTGAATTGTTTGCCTCAGTTCTTAACGTGTGCCACTGCAAGTGTGTATCCAACTGTTCTTCAAGTTTCAGTCTCAGACCACAGATCTTACATTGATATGGAATATCGTCAAAGAGTCCACTGATCACAGATGGCTGAAATTTTCGAATAACATGCGAACTAAATTCAAAGCCTATGATGTTGGTTATCTCAGTTGTGGCAAATGGAGGTGGACTAGTGGAGCTCTTAGCAGCAGCTTTTGTAGATGATTCAAGTATCGTAGATGATTGACTGGAAGAAGTAACGGGGATGGAAGGAACTGGTACAGAACATGTCACAGCATCACCTAACTTCAAATTTTCAGGCTGTGCAGGCATTTGGGAAGTTGTACTATTTGTTATTTCTCCTTTTGAAGCAGATATAAGGCCCTTTGCAACCAATGAGCTCAAAAGGTTAGAAATTGGGGTAGAAGAGTCGTTTACCACATTTGAAGTTGCCGTGGATGCACTATTCATAGGAGATGAGGGTGGAGGTGGATCAGATGGCAACGGAGTATCTTCTACCTTAGTTTGAGATAGCTTAACCAGAGCTGATGGGCTTTCAAGAGGACCTAATGAAGATTCTCCCGCAGTCTTTGGCTCTGAGAATGTCGTCTGAGTATGGGCAGGAGAAGACCGGCTTGGTAGTGGAGGTTTGACGTTTGAATGGGGTTGCATATTTCCTGCATCTTGGAAGCTGATATTCTGCTGCATGCTACTGGCTATTGAATGGTTGGAAAAAATTCCACTCTTCATTACAGCAGCCAACAAACTACTAGTGCTTGTCTCTCCCAAAATTTCTGCAGGTAAACGAACTGGAACTGTCCCAGCTGATGAAGGAGGTCCAAAATCAGTGCCTGGAATAGATACTGCATGCTGTCTTGAAAGTTCGGACTGCCTGACATCAGGTTTTAGTGACTCAGATAAAGAGAACGGCTGCCTGGGTTGAGAAGTAGGTATGGAGGAGGCTGCAGCTTGACGGTCCTGAGGCTGTGGTTTTTTAAGGTTATCTGACTGAACGTTGGGATGTCGACCAAGGGAAGCATCCTGTAAATGCCTTTTACGTGGGTCAAGATTAGAAAATGAAGAAGTTTTATGGTTGGGCATTTGATGAGGAATATGATCCACTGACAATGGTGAAGGGGGACGTTGATGCAAGGGTGGCTGTCCAGATGCGAATGCAACATTTCGTGATGGAAATATTTGCTGGCCTGCAGTCCCAATGGACCCTGAACCTCCCTTGTTCAGAAATTCATGTCCTGAAGCTCCAATATTTGACGATGTAATTTGTGATCGACCTCCCATTTGATCCACAGAAGAGTTACCACCTGACAGGGCAGTAAGAGTGGCACCATATCCTCCTGACTGAGCTGAATTCTTTTTAGGAATCCCGCCTCTCAGCCCATCCAGAGATAATGGCTCCTGCACTTGCCACATTGATGACCTTTGCTGTCCAGAATCCCCCAGTTCTCTCTGCTCAGATGATTGTGAATCACTGGAAGCTTCTCTATCAACACTTCCCCCAGTATCTCGTAAACTTAATAGCTTATTTTCAATACCCTGCACGTAGAAACCAACTCAACAATAAATCACATAAGACATGGTCAATTGTTCACAGTTGGCAAACCTGAAAAATGCACAGCAAAAATGGAAATATGTAGCAATCACATTTTTCTCTTTCTAATGTAACTAGTGAAGTTATTGGTATTATAAGATATCATAGACCAGGAAAAAGTGGTTCCCTCAATTATATTCAAGCTTTACCGAATTATCTGAATCCTCAGGAGTCCATTGATCTTTCCCAATGCTATTGGCAATGGCAGATGCACCATGACCTGTCAACATAGAGTTCATTTCACCCCACATAAACTCCTCTTCCTCAGAGTTCTTCCAGTTAGTAGACAATCCTCGGTTGCTGCTGCTGCTGCTTGAAAAATTTTGCGTGGGCAGTAGACGTGCACCAGTGTTTGCAGACCTGGGTGCAGGATAATTGTCATATCCAAGCTTGATGTTGAACCCATTTCTTTGGCCAGATACCTTCTCTGCCAAATTGCTACCAGTTGTAGACCAAGGTTTGTCTCGCCCTTCATCAACAGCCCTTCTTCCGATACCTGGAGTCCTTGAAAGATCGGAACCATATTCGTAATCTGCATATGCAGCCGTGATGTTCTTCTCTTGTGCCATATCATTTGGTGCATCTCTAAGTGGACGCTGAATGTCCTGCAAGATTTATACCATGGTGTTGATCATGAGGGAATGAAAAACTAATGACTAATGTGAATTAAAAAAAAAAAAATTACATGCACTTTAATTGAAGCATCTGCCCATGGACGTCCAGTGCTAATTTTGGCTTGGGCAACATCCTGAGTTACATTTGTAGTTGCAATAGTAGCATCACTAGTCATTCCTTTCACCTGCGCAACGTAATAAAAAAAAAAATCAAATAAGGACAATACAAAAGAGTAACAAGTCCACTTCACAACTTAACCAAGAATCTCCTGAAGTACCCTAAGAAAACAAATCTATTTCTACACAAAAAAAAAAAAAAAAAAAAAAAA
>NW_019272041.1:3121477-3133783 GCF_002738345.1 Cucurbita maxima
AAAACAAATCTATTTCTACAAAAAAAAAAAAAAAAAAAAAATGAATGGGTTATTAATTTATGTCAATGGAAAGAATAAAGACATCATAGTTTGGATGAAAACAGGAAAACATCACCAAGTATCAGTTGTCTACTTAATCTAGAGTATAGACAACAGATTCTCAGATTAAAAGGTCATACACTTATAAAAGCCAATAATGACATAATGACTTCAATCTATGAGAAGGACAAATGAACAATTGTGAGGATCATAGCTGATAGTGGTAACAGAACTTCACTAACCCTGCCCGACTGTTGAAGCCGTTGTCTCTCTATATACTTGGGATTTACATGGATACTATGGGGTGGACGTTGTGACTGCAATTCTGGCTTTGAGGATATTGTCCCAGAAGAAGAACCACTGTTGGTTATGAAACCAAGTTCTTTCTCGATAACCTGCAGTGTTTGAGGAGGAAACACTCCTTTCCAGGTGCCAAAAAGATGTCTCATACTTGTATGTACAGGAGAGTCAACTTGCCTATAAGCTTTGCAGAATACCTAAAAAAAGAGAGAAAAAAATACTATAAATTTGGGATAATCGATATACAATTAGTAGTAATGAATTAGAATTGTTGTACTTGATGGGACGCAGGTTACTGGTTAAATAATGCTGGAAAATGACATAAATGTTGCTATCTTCATATCAGTTCAAGAAAATGAACAATGATACTGAAAAAGCATCGAGGAAGCATTCTGAAGCATTACTTAGTGTAGACACAGACATACAATTTATTTTGTTCCGCAGGGGGGAGGGGGGAGTGTCTCTTGGTAGGGAGAGGGCACAGAACAAAAATCTAACCTCGGGCAGCTTTGCTGCAAAGTATTTTATGTAGTCTCTTCCAATATTCTTCACAATACTGTCCAATAGATAAAGTGATGGTAGCTTCTGCTCACTGGAAACCTGGCACATATATAAGAAATTAATATAGCATCAAGATTGCCAGATGAACAATTGACAATTGTAGGGCCAAACATAAATGCCCCATAAAAAGGAATTGAATTCTCATCAGCAAGCATATTGTACATGCACATGCATCCATACACACACACAGAAACAAGTTACAGACTGCTTCAAACAATGTAGAGAAATGACCTTATGTAACTACCAACAACAGTCATACCCAGTTTTAGAGAGAAAAATAGTACAGTATTACGATGCATATCATACTAAAATAAGAATACATAAAAACACATATAGATGTGCATCAAAGTGTTCATACACATAACCTGAGATAAATATGACAATATATAATATTTGTTTGGATCTTTAAATGAGGGAGAAAGGTTAAATCTTAGGTGCCAAGGCAGCAAATCAGTAAACTCAATTCATCTGTCAAACGAGAGTGGAGATGAATACTGCACTACTGTTGTATTTGATGGCTAATCAAGCTTCAAGGCCACAAATACTGCATTCTCTTGAAATATTAAAATAATCTCCTACAACTATACAAACAAGTTAACTGTTCAAAAATTTTCCGGCAGAAAACTAGTAACATGCATTGAATCACAGGCCTCAATGCACGCCACACATATCAAGGGAATCAAACCTCCAGTAGTCTTGGAGATCATCGTTATAAAATAACAAAGAAGTGGTAGAACAATAGTTCTAGTGCTCAAACATTACTCCAGAAGCATACACAAGTAAGAGGAAATTAGGAGCAAAGTAACCTATGAGAATCACATCTAAGGTTTAAAAACTGGTGCGTGACTATATCCATTTCTGCTAACTGGAACAACATAATATGTGGTGCACAGCACATTAAAACTTACTAATCCTTCCCTAGTAACATTTCACATTTCAAGCTTCACTAGGACTATGAGAAGAGAAGAAACTCCACAAAGACCCTTAAAAAACGGGATTAGCATGATAGGAAGACCTAAGGCATCAAAACTTCAACTAAAATGCAGTCAAACTAGCAACTCCAAGCGGAGAAATTTTGTGTAACATTTTTTCTGGTTGAATAGAGAGCTTTTTCAACATACACAAATTCACAAAAAAGCACGTGAATTTTATCTACTATCCTAGCTCATCAAACCTGCTAAAATCTTAATAGATCAATGATCTATCATATAGATGAAAGATTTTTAGCTTCCTGTCAAAATGGTATCACCTGTTAAACTCAGATCGGTGCTTAGATTTCAATTGGTAGTTTTATTGGGTACAGATTTATTTATTGTCCCTGAATAACGGATTTAGCATCAATTTAATTAACAGCAAGCCAACAATTATAACCATCAATTTCAGTACACAAGGGAGTCAATCAATTACAGAAGACAAGCTCCACTCGATTTATAAATTAAATTTGCAATTAGCTCAATATATAATCAACCTTATAAGAGTAACTAAGATATCGTCGCAAAGTCTCATTTGATACCAGCAGCCTGAATGACAGCCACACCAAAACCACCATTATCACAACACCTCCTATTAAAAACAAAGCTTTTACTAATAAAAATCAGGTAGTTTCAAGTACTAAGATGATAGCGCATTAAGCAACGTATTATAGGAGGTATTTATATATTCCACAACCAAGACATTGCACTTTCTACAAAAGACAATTGAACTCGCAGTAAAAACTCAAGGATTTCATTAATACCATTACACTTACAATTTTACTCCTGCACGTCAACAACAAAACATTTTTATTTCCTCTTTTCCTTCTATACTAATTTCCCATACAGTCATTCACACAAAAAGTAGAAAAAGAAAGTAAAAAAAAAAAAAGATATATCAATTAGAGGAATGCAAAACGCTGCTACAGTTTAAACTGGGTTCACCTCGAGAATGTTGGCGCAAACGGTGGCAGAGATGGCTTTTGCAGCCTGGAGATTTTCACCCGCGATTATGGTCAAATTCGTGATGATTGGTTTCGAATTGAAAGTCAGCTCAGCAAGGGCTGTTCTGTATTGGCTGACAAGCTCCTGATGCTGCAGTGGTTGAAGCTGATACCCCCCTCGACCAGAATCACTGCTTCCCGAATCTCTATCACTTGCTCGAAATCTGGGTTGCACAATATTGGTCCCCGAACCAATTGGTCTCTGCGGAAACGGCCGGCCATTAATGTTCCCACCGCGCTCAGCCTCATCGGCCAGTCGCTGCTTCTTCAAACCCGGTTCCCTCGTTCGATCGAAAGGTCTCCGCGAGCTCTCCATTTCCATCAGCAACAGCGAAATAAACCAAAACCCTAATCCTAAACCTAATCTAATTCCAATTCTCTGCAATTACATCCTCGATACAAAATCGAAAACAAATGAAAGAAAACAATTCGACAACATCTCAATAACCTTTGTTCCTACCAGCGACACGTTCGGACAAAATCAACATGAAGATTACAAAAAGAAACCCCACTGAACACTAAAATTGTACAAGATAGCACCAGAATAAACCCTAATCCTACAAAATTACAGAGAACGAAGAAGATTTACAATGATTACTAATAACAAAAACAGCTAAAATTAGGCGGAAGGAATACTATGAACCGGGAAGAAAGGGGAGCTTTTGGATTGAGATTCAGCCTGGCTTTGTTATAATAGAGAGAGAGAGAGAGCGCGC
Source organism: Cucurbita maxima (assembly GCF_002738345.1). Lineage (NCBI taxonomy): Eukaryota > Viridiplantae > Streptophyta > Magnoliopsida > Cucurbitales > Cucurbitaceae > Cucurbita > Cucurbita maxima. The sequence continues at coordinate 3,125,069 of NW_019272041.1, forward strand.
ATAAAACGCTTTGCCCCAGTTTCAGCTGTGTCCGATTTTTTCCATTTTCTTTTTTCTTTTTATTTCCCTGTAATTTTGTTTAAACAAAAATACTTTATTTAGTAAAATTCCCTTTTATCGAGTTTTTATCTGATGCGGTCACGACTATCAAGAACGATGAACCACTCATGTGGCGGTGTGGCGGGAGATGAGGAAAGGCTTGGGGGTGTTTTGGGCAATAGGATAAAAAAAAAAGATTAACAAATTCTAAAATTAAAAAAAAAAAAAAAACCACCAAATTGAGAATTTCGTATATGCCAAAAGAGTTAAATTAAAAATTTAAAAATTAATAGTCAAATTAATTTTGAAATTGTTGAAATTTTAGTGTTAAAAAAATATTTTTAAAAATATCTTTAAATTTTAAAAAGTTATTAATACCTTCCATTAAAAAAAATTTAAAATACTTTTCCAGTTAATATTATATCTTAAAAATATAAATAAAATATTAAAAATAACATTAAAAATATTGACTTTCTTTTTCTTAAAAGTAAAATACAAGATTTTAACGGTGGACTATTTTGTTATCTATTTTATTCTCACAATTTATTTCTAATTTTTAGTTTTATTTTTTTTTAGAATTTATGGGTATTAATGTCATTCGTACTTTAAAAATATGTAGTAACGTCCATATTTTAATGGTAAAAATATTTTTTAAAATTACTAATACAAATTTAAAATATTATTTTTAAAACACTTTTTGAAAGAAAGTATTTTTTAAATTCTTTCCAAGTTTGTGGTATTTTAAAATAAATATTACTCTTTCACTTCCAATAATAATAATGATATATATATATATTATTATTATTTTTGAAATTTGGAGGTTATTATTTAAAATTATGAAAAACTATTTTTTTTATAAGTTATATGATATTTTTAAATAAAGAATTAAAATCAGCGAATAGGTGGGACCGGGAATTTTGCCAAAACCCCCCATTTGCCCCCAAAACCCTAACGTTCAAGACGAACACCTCAAAAGGTTCACCAAAATCGGCGTCAGCTTACGGTCGCCCGAACGGTCGATATTTCTCTGCTAGTTGAGCAACAAAACCCTAAATCTCATCTCTGTTATCTCATCGGCCGTGGGCCATGTTGAAAGTTAGAACTCCCAAGAATGGTAAAGTTAAACGAGAGCTTGAGAAACGTGCTCCCAAACTTGTAAGTTCTTGCATTCCCGGATATGTATATCTCTCAATGTGTGTGGAAAATGAGAGTGTCTGCTTAATGATTGATTTAAAAGCATGTCAAAGAAGTTTTTATGATCTTTTCAATTGTTGTTTTTTCTGTATTGATGGATTAAGTTATTGACTTGAACTGCAGGTTGAGACGGGGAAGAAGACGCTGATACTTCATGGCACTAAAACGAGCGGCGTGTTGAATGAAGTATTGACGGAAATTTATCACCTGAAGAAAGAAAGTGCCGTGAAGTATTCTCGTAGGAATGAAGGAATTAAACCATTTGAAAATGGCGGCGATTCATCTTTGGAATTTTTCTCTCTCAAAACTGATTGCAGTATTATCGTGGTGCGTAACACTGTGAATGATTTCAGTTTTTAATTACGATTCAGTTTTCCCATTCGAAGGTATTTTATTTACTGTTCATCACAAAGAATGATTTCATGTGATACTAGTTCCAGACGCGTAGAGCTTTGTGTAAAACTTGATTTTTCTGGATGAGCACCCCTAGTTTTCCCCTTAATCATTTTTAGATGTCTTCAATGATCGAAGAACTTAGCAGTTCGTAGACAGATGAACCTATGTAAATTAGCATAGTCATGACGTGCATTCTTTTGGGTAAGTTGAGCTACTAAGAATTTTGAGATTTTCAATTCATGAGGCTGTTGGATTATGAAAGTCCCACATCGGCTAATTTAGGGAATGATCATGGCTTTATACTATCTTCATTGGTATGAGGCCTTTTGGAGAAGCTCAAAGCAAAGCCATGAGAGCTAATACGGACAATATCATACACCATTGTGGAGAGTCGTGTTCATCTAACAGAGGCATCTATTTTTTTTAATTGGAAAGCCTTTGTCTTCATGGGTTCAAGTTCTGTATCTTTTTTCCTATGCTATTATAGAGTATGAGAGCGGGTACATTGCTTCACTCCTAAATGTCCATGGTAACCAGCTTCTTGCTTCTATGTCTCCAGCTATTTATTGATGTATTTATTGCACCTCTTTTGCAGTATGGTTCTCACTCAAAAAAACGACCCGATAATCTTGTAATAGCGAGAACCTATGATCATCACATCTATGATCTAATTGAGGTTGGGATTGAAAATTTCAAGTCAATGCATTCTTTCACATATGATAAGAAACTTTCTCCACGGGTCGGGTCAAAGCCTTTCATTACTTTTATTGGCGAAGGATTTGAGAATGTGGAAGAGCTGAAGCATTTAAAAGAAGTTTTGCTTGATATGTTCCGTGGAGAGGTATAAAACCCTGCAGCTTTGCCTGACTTGAACGTGAATGTTTGGATATTAAATATCTATGTTCTTTGCAGGTTGTGGAGAATATAAATCTTGCTGGGTTGGACCGTGTATATGTATGTACTGCCATCTCACCAAATAAAGTATTTCTCACTCATTGTGCATTGCGAATGAAGAAGTCAGGTTCAGTAGTACCTAGAATGGAGCTAGTTGAAGTCGGTCCTTCAATGGATTTGGTGGTTCGCCGGCACCGGCTGCCTAGTGATGGTCTAAGGAAGGAAGCCATGAAAACAGCCAAGGATCAGGCTAAGAAGAAGGTTTAACGGCTATCTCTGAAATGAATTACCTTCATTTTGTTTACTAAGCTGTTTGTCTAATCTTTATGTGTTTACTTCTTTTAGGAGAAAAATGTGAGCCAGGATGCAATTCATGGCAAGATTGGAAGGATATATATTCCTGATCAAAAGGTATCCTCTCTCTATCTGTATGTGTTCTCTCCAACTGTCACAATGATTGCATATCCAGCTGAGATTGAAAATGTTTCATGTTATCAAACTCCACACGTTCATCACCAAAATAGGAACTTAACTACACCTCGCACAGTTTTGTCAGTCATTTGAATAATTCAATACTCAATTTTGGCTCATAGGTTGGAGATGTGGCTCTACCCGACAAATCAAAGGGAGTGAAGAGAGAACGACGTGAAGCGAAAATGAAAAACAGAGATGACATGCCAGCCTCCAAAAAACCAAAAGAAGATTCAGAAAAACCAAAAGAAGATTCAGTAAAACCAAAAGAAGATTCAGAATAGTTGAACTAGTCTAATACTGTTTGATCCAATTCTCTTCTTACTAGAGTTGCTGTTATGAAATGCATAGTAGCTTGCCAATTATGTGGACAGAGCAGACACTATTTATTTGCGTGTATACAATTTTGCCTATGGTTTCCAATTTGATTCTACATGCAAACCTGCCTTTTATCATCTTAAAGCCTTCAGGTTTTTGTAGAGTTTGGCTGTGAACCTCATTGGTTAGCAGGACATAGAGTTGTTGTAGCAAACAGAATGTGCCTTCAACCTCATTGGTTTCTCCCTCTCCTATCCTCTTACCCCAAGCTCTTCACATCATACTGCAAAATCTTTGATTCTCTGTGGCTGAGAAGTAAATCACAGCAGACTGAGGGCAGGCGTTCTACAATGCCCGTGTCATCGCGGTCGCATCGGTCTCATGGTTATTGATCTCCTTCCATTCTTCCAGGAGCTCCAGTTTCTTGTTGGATAGGATGCCTGCACAATGCAGCACACTCTGTGTCCAATAGTTAAATGCCTGCAACTTCATGTATTGTTAGCAAGGTGAACTTGAAATAAAAGCAGCTCACAAGGAACACACAACCAACCTATATAAGCTCTGGAAATCAGAGAATGAAATAAGGGAAGATAAAATGGAAGTGCATAATCAATTCATTTTCCTAGCAGATCATTCAATCTAAAGTTCCTTCATCTAGAGATAACTAAGATTCCTAGTGGCTGCAAATGTAATGGCTAATGAAATCTGTGATTATTCATCCTCAGAGTCGTCTGTTTTTTCGGGGCAAGCTCGATTATCTGGATCATCAAATGGGAAGCCAGAAGCTGACCACGTAGTCGTGTGTGAATCTCCAGCCTGCAGCGAACCTATGTCCCAGAATGGCGACAATCTGCTAGAACCTTGCAAAAATGGATCCTCGAAATCGACTGGATTGCTCCACAACTCGGTGTTTGAACTGGACGTGCCAGTATTGACATTCAAACCCGTGCTCCAAATTTCTTCTGGTTTAATGACATTTCCAGTTCCAAGGTGTGAGAACTGTTGAATACTTTCTGCCAAAGAGACAAAGTAGTCAGGATTGACATCTTGTGAGGGACTCCCAATAGCCTTTCCCTTGGAATGTTGATCCTCCATTGACATGTTTGAAGGCTCTACACTCAGCTCTGTTGGTTTTACAATTCCATGATGGAATGCTAATTCCTCAGACGTAATTACATCCCTAGATGGATCATTCTCATATTGAAAATTGGACATGCTTTCTGGAATTGATCCCAAATCTCCAGACACTCCCTGCAGAAGGTAAGCAGAAGGTCCTTCAAGCAGGCTTGGATTCAGTTCCGGTGTGGCGAGACTTCCCCAATCCGGTTGATATTTCACAATCTGCCCTTCCATGAATGGCGTAAAACCATCGGTTTCGTGTTGATGCTGCTTAACAAATTTCCGTTTCATCCTTGGGGAATCAATATCTCTCTGTTCCTTCTTCTTCTGCAAGCGGAATAAAAACTCAGGATTTTGAAGCAACTTTGCCAAAAAGGAAATCATCTGCTTCTGCTTCTGCTCGGCCGATTGGAGGCGTCGATTCACCGTCTTCACATGCTGGGCAGTTCCCTTCTGCTCCTGCTGCAATTCAACAACCTCCTGCATTAACATGCTCCTCTCTTTCTTTAACCTCCCAATCTCATCTTCCAATCCAGACTTCCCTGGTCCAGTAGATGGCCCTATCAAACTTCCAATCTGCTGAGAATGAGGTGATTTTCGCCTCTGAATGTTCTTCAACAAGTGTCTCTTCCCTCGTTGGAAGGCATCGTTTGCAAATTCCCACTTGTCTGCATCAATCTTGCGGAACCCCTGAATTCAATCCCCAAGAGTTACTCAAATCATTGAATGAACACAATCACAAGTACAACGGCATGCCTAAGATATTGCTACAAACAAGCATAAGCATACACCGACAAGAACGTATCATACAACAAAATTGAGAGAAGTTTTTCTTGCATAGGGGAAGCTCTACCTCCCTTTGTAATATCTAATCTGTAAGAGAATGGATTAAATGTAAGCATAGCTACATGAACAATTTGACCTGATTCTACCTGCTGGAGATGGAAGTCCTCAGTCCCCTTCACACAGGGAGGGGAGCATTTCTTCAAGCCTGCAATATCAAGCAGTAAAGAGGCCTAGCAACTCATAGATTATCTAAGGAACTAACAATATGATGAATTAAGGTACAAAATCATAGTAATAATACACAGGAACTAAAAAAATGACATAAATCCTCCAATCCCATAAAGAAAACCCACCACTGGCTTATACTAGAGTGAACCAGTAGAAACAAAATGAAGTAAAAGGAACTCTGAATTTCGTTAATTGAAAATATTGTACAGAAGCATGAGAATTCAGTTTAGAACACCGCAAGAAATATTACAAAAGTACAAATAGTCATTGACAAGAGGAAAAACCTCATCCCTATCTGCCAGCAATTGACTTTGACAAGCCATCACAGAAAAACAAATAAAGAAGTCAAAGAGTAAACAAACCAAACGGTGAAAAAACAAGCACAAATGTACAAAGAAACAAGAGGCTTACAAAAGGAGAGGAGAAAAGAAAAAATGGAAAAAAAGATCATACAGACCACAGCAGCCATTAGAGGCTATACTGTAATACCCACATAAGTATTTAGCTGTCTGACAAAACTGGAGAAGTTGTTGTGCTTGAAATTAGATGGAAGAATCACTCTAGAAAACTCCACAGGATCCCAAACCACAAAACTCTGCCCTGCTGAACCCCAAGACACAATCGGATCAAGCGCAGGATCCTCAACAAGATCAAAGGTCTTCCACAGAAATGGCGGAACTAGCTGACCATGAAGGCCTTCTAGAGGTTGAGGCACATCGGTACCCGAACCCCACATGGAAAATGGATCCGACGGTCCTTTGTCTGGTTTCGGTATAACGTCAGACAGGTTGTGTGCAGAAGAAGATGGCATTGGGTTTTCAGTCCAAGAGCCTCCGTCAGTCGGAGACGAAGAAAACCCAATGCTCATCATCAATTCAGGATCAGAAGAAACTCCAGGAGCATCAGAATCCGACTGAGCAGAAGAAGAATTCGCTCCAATTGGAGATACCGAATCGCCCTCCTCTAAGGGATTCATCTATTAAACCCCAAAACACAGTTTCAAAACGAGAAGGGAAAACCCAACAACGAATTCCTGTAATTGGCCAGGTAAATGGAACACAGAAATGAAGCAGAGTATATATAGAGATTTACGCCGACAATGCATTCGATAAAAATCTGAGGAAAGAAATTCAAAGGCGGTGGAGACAGTGACTGTGAATCGAGTCGTAGCTCTACAGTTGCGTCGTTGCTCGTGCAGGAACCCCATTAAGATTGAGCCAAAAAGTTGAGTCTTTGGATTCTCTGCAAATTTAAAGGAAGAAAACGCACAGAAGAAACCGACCGACCTTCGTTGATCGGATCGTTTTCGCCGAAGCTGCGCTATTTCGGAAGGCCGTTATTGTGGTTGAGGGAAAACGGAAACAGGGGTGATTTCTTCAACGCGGGATTTTAGATCTTTTGTCCGTACGGTTTTCTCTGGACCGGTTGTTTTGGCTTGAAAGCGACGCTTTGGACCGGGGCCTTGCTTAAGGACGAAGTTAATTCCACTCAGTTTATGATATTCCTCTTTTTTTTTTTTGTTTTTTATTTTATTAATCTATTAATCTAATTATTATTTAAAAAAAAAATTATTGGTGGGCCAGGTAATTTTTTTTGGAATATTCCCATTTTATTTTTTAATCTTTTTAAAAAAGAAAATATAATAATTTTAATCGAGAAAAATATAAACTTTTAATTATTTTTTTTTGTTAAATTTTCACTAAAAATTACTAATTGATTATAATAAAGCACATATAAAAATATTTCAAAACCTATAATTTTAAATAAAAACCAAAATTTGCATAAAATTACACTCAACCACAAGACCCAACCCATCAGTTTTATTTGAAGAGCTCTGAATTTTTTTTAGTGTTTTATAATAATTCATATAATTTTTTTGAAAAAGGAGTAAGTTCTAAATTTTTAAATATTATCAAAATCATCTATTTTCAATAAATTGAAGAACAGAACATGCACCCAACCTAAGTTGAAGTTCAGAATATTATGGAGAATTTTATGATATTAATTTAAAAATAAAAATTAATTAAATGAAATTTCAGGAAGATATACAGAATCAATCGATCAACAATAAAAACAAAAACATTCAACGAATCAATCCACGTCAGCTTACTAATGGAATGCCCTAACACGTTACAAAATTTCACTCCGAATTTCACTGATATTGGAAGGGGTCAGGTATTTTTCCCATTCAAAAATCTTTTTAACAAAAAATTAAACCTTTGAATATTTGTCAGAAAATATCACTATGTTTCAACTGCCTGTTAAATAACAGTTATGATACTCTCCTAGGTAACAGGCCATCCAACACGTTTGACTGAATATATGATTGTATCCAACCACAACTAATCACCGGTACAAAATTAGTTCCCGGGACGGGTCCGGTCCTTGTCCCGTCGCGAAATAAGACCAATAGATATACAATCAAATAGTGTGGCTTGCAATAGGCTGACATGGAGTTGAAGCTTCCCTATAACCGTAGGAAAAAGGTTGACGCTTCCTTGATTGTGGGACATTGAAGTGATCCACATTCTTATGATTTCTCTACATTTTGATGATCCTGAACTGAGAATAAGCTTGTTGAGGTTACGTGACAGTCGAATTTTCGCAGCAGTTCTCCGTCCCTTCGCAAAAACCCGAGAGATGCACAGTACAAGATCTTAGCTTGAAGAAGGGAACTACTAGTAATGACAAAATGGAAGATTTGGCTAAGAGAATCAGAGATCATTTGGAGTATCATTTTAGATGCACCAGAGATCTCTAAAAGAACACTGTAATTAGCAGGTGAAAACGTCATGCATTCCCATATTCCATATTGTCACATAACCGAGAGTGTGTCTGCATGGCCTTGTTGAGATGGTGCTTGTTTAGTCATTGGCTTCAAGGTTTCCATTATGCTGGAGAAAGATGGACGTTTCCACGGCTCACTGCAATGTTTTCAGTTACCAATATTAATTGGAAAATAAAAAAAATAATGCAAAAGAGCCAAAGATTAGAACGTGAAGAACTCACTCGGCCCAGCAAGCCACTATTAAGGTAGCCAATTTGGGATTTACATTACGTGGGATTTCAAGCCTTTTGCACTTGAATCCAACAGCTGCAACAACCTATGCAACAAGAAACTGTTACAGATCCAGCTACTACAAATTCAGCTGGTAAATACGATATGCAAATTGAAGTATATTTATACCTGAACAAAAATGTATACCACAAACAACAAAATCCATCACATAGGCGAAGAATGAGGGGGGGGGGGGGGGGGGGGGGGGGGGA
>NW_019272041.1:3134524-3144394 GCF_002738345.1 Cucurbita maxima
GGGGGGGGGGGGGGGGGGGGTGTGGGGGGAGGAATCATCGCAGTTTTTTATGAACTCTGCGGTAGAAACTGAACTCCACCAAATCCATTCTCCACTATTTTTCAGGGTATCATTGTTGTGATATTGGGTTATTTTTATCACAAGCCTAATAGAAATTCATCTATGAAAAGTTCACACGGTAAAAATGGAGAGGTCATGTCATGCGGCAGGAAATTTTGCTCTGAAAAGACTGACAAATTGGTAGTTAAATGACTTTTTTCTGGTAGGAAAGACCGATAAATTCTTGAGAACGGCTATTCCATCCCGAATTTTGGTTTGCATACTAAACCTATGGTGTTTAAGGAAAATTGCAAGGGTAGTCTCATTGCAACCAGAACGAACTCAAGAGCACCTCTTTCCCCACTGCTACTTTTCCCCACTGTTTTGGAGCCACATCTTAGTCCTTTTTAGTTTGGCCTTGATAACGGACAAAAAAGTTTCCTCGAACCTCCAATCTCTTATGGTATCTCACCCATTCAAAATGAAGGCTAAAATACTTTGGATCAATATCATCCAGAGCTTCTTTTGGGATATTTGGCTAGGCAGGAACAGCAGACTCTTTAGTGGAAAGGAAAGAAACAACACATATCTTACTGACTAAATCTTCACAGCCGCCTCACGGTACAAGCTTAGCATTATGTTTTCTAGTTATTCTTTAAATGATATTTGTGCTGATTGGAGGGGCTTTTTGTAACCCTCTTCTGTTTGGGGGCTCTCCCTTTATTTTCATTTTTATTTTTGTAAATCATTACGTTAAGGAAGTTCCATTTATCTTTGGAGAGAGAGGATGTTTGATATTTTAAGCCAGGAACCTCAATCGACAAGACATACAAAAGATCAAAGCTTAAAGAGAACATTTGCTTTTGATATCTTCTTATCTGACAACTTAACTACAAGAAGATTGGAAAAATAAAAACCTGAGCTGGGTTTAGATTACACCATGGCTGTTGCAAAGTTGCCAACTCCCACAAAATCACTCCAAAGCTGTAAACATCTGATTTTTCATTTGAGGGCTCATCACGTAGTACTTCTGGTGCCATCCACTCAGGCTAACAAATTGAATAGTTAAATATTAGAAATTGCATAGACAGCTTGCATGCATGGTGATACTGTGGCAATATATTGCTACAAAGCGAAGCACTCACTGTTCCAGCCGCGGATTTTGATGAAAGAAATGTGCGTGCCTTTAAGCGGGAGAGACCAAAATCACAAACCTGAACAGAGATCAAACGAAAATTTTGAATCACAAAGGCAACAGAGCCTGACATCATTTCAGGTTTCTTATTTATAAATAAAAAAAATAACATGCTCTCAAATAATTCTTCCTGGACTCCAACTCGAGCTCTGTTTTGTCAATCATAACATGTACTTTAGGAGTTGCAAGTTTATCAACAGTGATAACGAGTAGATGAGGAACCAGTAAAGAGTATACAGTTTTGATGGACCAAAAAAGAAATCCGGAGCTCATGCTAGCAAAGAATCAACTTAACAAGAGATAGAGGGCCAGGAAAATAGTGTCCCCTAGAAGAAACATTTTTAAAGCTGAGTTTGAAATTTATCTACCTTTACTGTATACTTCTTGTCGACTAAAAGATTTGGTGATTTTAAATCACGATGAACAATTGGAGGGTCACGTCTATGGAGATAGTTCATTCCCTTTGCCTGTATAAAAAACAAATGACCGAGCCATTTGCCAAAAGATAGATGATGTTTAAATGAAGGTAAACAACCAGCACAAGATAAAAACCCGGGGTAGGGGGTTACTCAAAAACATTTGGTGAGTCACTAGAATAATACATACCACATCATAAGCCATATTTATCCGACGTGTTTCATCTATGTCTTTAACACCTGACTTGTGCAAAAGCCTATACAAGCTACCTCTGCAAATAAAACAAATTCTTCAACTTTCAAACCTTTTCTATCGGTTGTCTTGGAATATACCTAATAAATTCACTAAATATTTGATGCTAACTTTTTCAACTTTGATTAGGAGAATGAAGATGGTAAAAGAATACCTCGATAGATATTCAGTGACAATGGACAGGTTTGGTGGCTTGGTCACGGCACCCATAAACAGTACAATGTTAGGATGTCGCAAGGATTTCATAATAGCAACCTATCATGCAAAAATAAGAAAAAACAAAACTAGAGTCAACAAAATAATCCATGCCTCTAGAACGCATATAATTGAGATTTCCACCAATGAATACCTCTCTCAGAAACTCATTAACACGTTCAGGATGGAAGTCTTGTTCTGTGAGGATCTTCACAGCAACTTCCTGACATGCCCATGATAGAATCTTAGAAATAATAGTGGCGAACACATCATAATTACATTAAGAACCGACCATTTCACATGGTACACTATTAAATCCATGCTTGCATGGTAGACTATTTTTGGGAAATTATAATCATCGACCATTTCACATTACTCACCGATCCATGCCAATCAGCACGATGTACAGTTCCAAAGGAACCTGAAATTAGACCCGTAATACACTCAGAATGACCTTAAAATATTAATTGCAATGAGTTTTATAGATAGGATTGACTTCATTTTGTTATGAGCCAACTATCATATTCAAAAATCCAGAACTTTTTCAAAATTTGCAGGATACATACCTGCTCCAATTCTTTCTTTTAAAACAAGATCCTCCCATGGAATGTCTAAATCTTCTGCACCAAGGGGAAGTGTTTTACTCCGAGTGTTTGGTATTAGCTGACCTCCCTGCGCAAACCTTACGTCCATAGTAAAATCCATCATTGGCTGGGACATATCAAAAGGTGACTGCACATTTCTACGGCTGTACTTTAGGGGGATCGGATCCTCAACCAGGATAGTTGGTTGTAGCGGTTTAAATCGTTGGAAGTCTCCGTCTTGGGAGTTAGGCTGCGAAGTTTTCCCATGCAGTAAAATGGATTTTTCATCATGAACACCAGTGACAAGCATTTGGTTGCTTCTGTTTGTGAACTTCCTATCAAACTGCTCTGGATACAAGGGAAGTGCACCATCTTCTCCATCCATAGTAACTTCTGTGATGGTAACTTAAAAACTTGTCAACACAAACAAATAATATGCAGGAAAGGCTGGCAATATCAAGTGTGACAAAAGTTTTGTCAGAGTAAGAAAAAGTAAGTGCAAGCCATAACAAGAATTATACAATCCGGTGTATTTCATACAAACTATGACCTTTTCTAAATACTATTTTAGCCTCAAAATCTGCTACTCTGGTTATAACTTACAACAAGGACTTCAAAAGAAAAAAATGCAATATAAAATTGTAAAATATGATTTGCATAGTTCTAAATTAAAGTTTGAAGAGTCAAATAATTACCTGAGGAACATTCATCAAAAACAACATTAAGTAACTGGCAATCTGCAAAGTACTGCTTAGCCAGTGACCTGAAATCAATGGCTGCCTCTACTGGCTTTAGTCGTGGAAATCGCAATGGCGAGGAGATCAAAATGGAGGAGGGACCATTGAGTAACGAATCAGGCTCATATAAGCAACCAGGATTACCAATTAAGTCAACCAGATACTCCCTAGAAAGAAAATAATCACACCACATACAACTGTATTAATACTGAGGGACTGTTGCAAGCTATTCCTAAAATTAAGGCTATTTCTTCAATATGTTCATAATCAGTTTCACAACCTTTCCACCATCCATATCTGCAAAGATCTAAATAGATGGCAAAAAATGATTGCAATTTTTTTTTTTAAAATCAGCTAGGAAAAACAAGAATGGGTCAATTTGAGGGGGGTTGTCACTGTAAAGTGCAATATATACGTTTAAAATTAAAAGAGGAACTTAAGGTAATAATTGCACACCTTAGAAAACAAAATAAGTGACAACATAGAAACCAAAATTTCAAAGGTGAGTAAAACCAGTGAAAAAATGTGTTAACCATTGCCTCCAAGTCATTTTGTTTTCTGCATATCTCGCCCCACTTAGCAATTTTCACCGTGATATTGTCTATAACTCATTTTGATCTGAATTGGATCCCTGCTCTTTTATTATCCTATAGTAATTATTTTCTCGAATGCAATGAAGAATAAAATAGTTTCTAATTGCATTATTATATGTCAATTAATGGCAGGCACCAGCTTAATTTAACGATATTGTTTGAACTGCATATTCATTTAATGCAACTGTAAACATTATAGAACTCAAGAAGTATTGCAGAGAGAGCATACTTGTCAAACCCAAACTGCACAAGACAAGAAGAAAAATCATGGCACGAGCAATATTTACAGCCCTTGGCTACTCGACAGGGTAAATCAATTGTATCAGCTAACACCTGCAAATGCCATATTCTTGGATAAGTGAACCCTGAACTATATCGATTTACTTGATAATGTAAATAGTATCAAATAGCAGCTATGCAAATTGAAAAAAACAAGATTACAAGTTTACCAGAAGCCAAAAGCAGTAAGCAAGCAGAAAGAAATATATGAAATTAATTACTATAAAGGGACTGCAGGAACAACAAAGCAAGCAAAATTGAGATCTCACTTTGAAAAGAAGAGCACGATGTCGGCAGAGTCCTACAGAGAGTGCACCAAGAGGAACAACCACAGAGCCTAAGGTCTCCTTCAAGTTATTACTGCACTCCTTCCAGCTGGGCACCAACACATCTTCTCCAGAAACCGAGCCACTATTGATAACAATAAAAAGGAAGTTATTGGTGTTGAATGAAATAGACAAGTTTTCAAATGGAAAGCGTGGATGTCTCACCCGAAACTCCTACAGACAAGTTTTGCAAGCAGGTCTACAACCTCTTTTGTGGTAATAGAGCTGCAAGAAATGCTTCGGACACGATTTTGGAGGTCTTTTAAGTTGGGATCAGTGCGCTGATCAATCAAAACAACTTCAATTGAAGAATCTGTGCTAGGATCAACAGACTTTAGAGATTCAATTGATGGCATGCGATCATTATCAGGCAGGCTGGTGCACAAAGTCCATACATATGGATCCATTCCATGGATTAGATAAAACCCATCAGGAATTTTGTCAAAGTATGATAGACAGCCATTCACCTGATCCATATAATAACACGACAGAACATCATTTTTAAAAATGGTACTCTGTTTTGCTAGCCCAAAGAATATGTTCCTCTACCACATTCTCAATGATATTACAATTTAAAAAAAAAAAAAAAAAAGGTCAGATCTTCAATATTAGCCACACATGTAAATATACCAGTTAAATTTCCATATTTAGCATTTCTCATTCATATCTCGGCTTTCACAACCTAACCTAATTTTGATAAATTCCTTTTATATCTTCCATGGCTCAGAGTAGAATCCAGCCAACTTTAATAAATTAGGAACTGATCGACCTATTGACAAACAATTGGGGTGTCCAATACTTCAATGGATATAGCACATAGCTAACTTCCATTCTCAAATAAATATAGGCATAACAAAGTCAGGTGGTTGAAGCTAACCAATTAGCACATTGACCACTAAAGACTAACCACAAAAACTAGAAGAAGGTAAACAAAACATGGATCTTAAACTCTTATCAGTTTTCCAAACTTATACCATCACTTTCACAATAGTACTTCAGCTTAGACAGCACCGTTGCCCCAAGGAAAACGTCCTTGATGTAAATTCCAGAGATCCAACAAAAATTTCACGTTAAAACAATAAACTAAACTTGGGTTTTCTTCATCTGTTACCACATCCCAGATCAATAATCCCCTTTCGGGACTTCATCAGCCATAAGCCTTCTCCTAGGAAGCAACCAATTGCTTAAACCGCTTCAGTAACATCTACAGCAAAAGTCTAACACACTTCTTAAGTATAGATATAAACTCAAGCTCGGACTATCGTCAGAGATCTACATTGTGCCCTATAATTCAACGTTAGCAGTTTTGAATCTATTATCGGGAAATCAGGATTCGACCCAAATATGGGACAGTAAACGAATTAGGTGATATCTAGACTAGCAATGCCAGAATAAACAGAACGTGAATTAGCATTGTCATTGAAGTCAACGCAACAAAACCAAAATAAAAAACCATAAGCACGAATTAGAACATGAGATAGATGGAAAAGAATCTCTACCCAAAATCGATGTGACACAGCCTCAGCAGAGCTAATCGACCTCCTTAAAGCTGAATCATCCTGAAATGGATTTAAGAAATTAGGATCATCAGCACAAGTCGCATCTGAGGAAAGCCGGAGCGCCAATGCCAACTGCAGTTGATAACTCTCCTCCGTATGTTGCGCCCAGCTCTTACCAAAGCATCCTCCAGTCCCGGCTACCTGAGCTCTTGAATCGCCTACAATCCTAAGCACATCATCCGTCTCATTAGCCACTGTAGTCGATGGTGTCAGTGCATAATACTCCCCGGATATCGAGCTCTCTCCAAAGCTGCTTCCACTGGACTGCCTCTGCAAACCAAAGGCTGAGTACATATTGCCGATCCAATTCACCTGCGGCTGCTGGCTCGCCCTGTGATCACCACCAGCTTCCCAATCCAATCCTCTTTCCAACTTCCTCTTGTCGTTCTTCCACTCTCCCGATGATAATTCGATCAACGATGACGAAGCTCTGACAGGACCGCCACTGTTTTGGTCATCTGGAATTTGACTGAGAAGCGTATAGTTCAATCTTCTACCGGGCATTTCCATCGAGATTCAGAGAATTCCGATCAACTGGATTCCGTTTGGACCCAAAAATCCACCATCGAAGCGATGAAGAACTCCCTCCCTTCGATTTTTCACCTTTCCGGTGTGCGTCTCTTTCTGGAATTCGATTGTCGGAGAGAGACGCTGAGAACCATACAGGAACTTTTAGGCGTAGTGGCATTTTCGTAATATTCTATTTTTCCAATAAATTCTTAATTAATTTATTTTGGCGAAGATCTAATACTAATTCGCGGTAATATTATTCGGGAGGACGAAAGTCATTTCCAGTCCACGCGCCTTAAATTCTTTACGACCCTCGCACTCGCACGTTGCTTTTACACGTGCGCTCGACTGTATCTTCTGGTTGCTTCTGTGTTCAAATCGCTTGTTTAATTGTTTTTAAGGAATAAAAATAATAATCAAGTATACCTTACAATATTCACATAATTATTAAAATATTTTAAAATTAGGCATTACATACCGTTAATGTCATTACAAATATTTAAGTAATTTATGTGGTAAAAAATATTTAAATAAATATTTTTTATAATATTTTGACTTTTAATATAAAATATTCTTAAAAAATTAAAATTTTTGATAACCCTCTTAAATATTAAAAATAAAAAATATTTTTATGGTTAATATTTGTTTTAAAAATACATTACAATTCTTAATTTTTCATTTTTATAATACTCTTATTTAACAAAATAATAATAATAAATATTATTAATATTTTTATCATTAATATCTAAATTAATATATAAATGAAAGGGTAGAAACATAAGAATTAAAAAAAAATATAGCTTTAAAATATTAGTATTACTTTTCAAAATTTAAAAATATTTATTTTTTGAAACGTAATACTAATAATATAAATATTTTTTAAATTTTAAAAAATTGAAGTTATTTTTTAAGTTTTTAAAAAAATTTACAATATTAATAATATTTTTGAAATTTTGAGATACTTTTTAAACAAAATATTAAAAATTATTTATTTTTAACTATTTCTAAAATTTAAAAGTATTTTTTAGATTATTTTTTAAAATTTTACATTATTATTATTATTGGTTTAAAATTTAAGAATATTTTTATATAAAATTTAGATGAGAGGTATTTTATCAATTTCGTCTAATTAAAAAAAGTGCTTAAAAAAATAAAATCAATATAACTTGGCGGGAAGGATAAAAAAGAAATTGGCGGCAAGAGGTAAGAACACCCCTTTTATCACGTTCTCTCTCTCTCTCTCGTTGTTTTTCTTCCCGCTTTCTCACATCTTTGGCTTTTCACCGCTTTGTCCTCAGTCCGATCTCCATCCGCGAATCGATCTCTCTTCGCTCTCACTCGCTTTACACATTCGGAATCGGTACGCTTCTTCATCTGAAAGAATAGTCTCAACGATGTTTCAAGCGCCTTGTTGAAATTAGTCAAATTAAAGATCTGTTTATCTTATAATCGTATCCTGCTTCGTCTAATCCAATTTAGTTTCTCACGTTATTTGTACTTTTGCTGAAGATTTGATGTCGGTTCTATTAAAGTAATTGTCTCCAGTTTAACGGCTTAATATTTCAGAATCTATGGTTGTTTAGGAAGTTGCGGAAGATTTGTTCATTGCTATATAACTCGGATACTGTTATTTTTTTCGATGATTGGTAATCGTTTGAGCTCAATCTGCTTGTTCTTCAGATTGATATTCCTCTGTGGTTCGTTTTCCATCTGCGTTTTCGCTTGCAGCATACATTATGAGTCAAGGTATGCTTCTCGATTTGAAATAGTGGTTTTATAAAGATGTTTCTAGCTCTAGTTGAAATTTGTCGGGGATCCGTTTATTTGATAATTGCGACATGCTTCGTCAAATACAATTCATCTAATTTCCGTTGCAAGAAATTTGATTTTTGTGCCATCAAAATAAAATTGACAACGCCTTGCTGCTTAAGATTTTAGAACCAGTGGTTGTTTACGAAGTTGTGGAGTTCATTACTAGATAATTCGACTACTTTTAGTTTGTTAATTAGTTGATGATCAGTAACCGTACTAGCTCCATCTGCCTTTTTCTTTTTAGTTGATGAAAGTCTGATGTGATCTGCTGTATGCTATTTAACCTGGTATCTCACATCTTGGATAGAGAAATTAGTAAATAATTCATGGCTAGTGTTGGTCGATATGAATGGTTCGGATTTGTGCCTGAAATGACTAATTCTAATCCCGTTAATCACGTACGTATAAGACAAGAATTTACAAATGGATACTAACTTATTCGCCATGGGTTGGATGCGGTGTCACTAAATGTTTCTTTTCTTACTGCTATGTTGTTCGTGCCATCCTGGTTTGGGCTTCAACTCCTCTTATTGGTCCCCTGTCTTACCCTTTCCTCTGTTCAATTTGCTGGCTGGAAAATGAAGCCTGGCCATCAAAGGTCGGGGTGCCCTTGATTTTTGGTCAAAACCTCTTACACAGACGAATCCTGCAAATTATTTGGATACATTAGAGTGAAAATAGATGGTTTCTCAAATCTCTTTTTGGCCGGGATTCAGACAAGTTAGACACGATCGTTCAAATTGATTAGATAACCATTCAATTCAAATTTTCTACATGCTCAAATTTTCTAAAATTGTGTACATTGCTACTAGTATTCTTACATTTTTAACCTCGTACTTTATTATTTATAAATGTTAAACTTGTTCATATATCATCTGCAAATGTTTACATATATGTGTGTTACATAGCAAACTATATTCTATTTCTTAATAGCAAATATAGATACAGCAGTAAATTGAAGAATAGGTACCTCTCCAGAAACAGTGTTGGATGCCTTGTGTAGATAAACCTGGTGGATAAAAAGAACTGTCATTATTTAAGTAATCATATTATAAGAGGTATATGTTCTATGAGGAACCTTTAAATATTGTTGGTATGGAGGTCCCAAAATACACAGTACGCCTAGGAAGGTTCCATATCCAGTCCCTAGGAATATCTATTGGGTTGAGGCTTGACTCGTGATCCGCAAATACCTACAAAGGAAATAGTCATAGTTAGTTGTGGCACCAAGCCTCAAAGGAGAACAGGATAACATTGTATATATCGTATTCAACCTTACCTCATTGACTTGAAAATAGGTACCATTCAGTGGAAAGCTTCCTCTCATTGCCGTTCGGCATGGTATCTGTTTTTTTTTTTTTTTTTGGGGGGG
>NW_019272041.1:3144793-3153923 GCF_002738345.1 Cucurbita maxima
GGGGGGGGGGGGGTGTATCGGTTAGGATTTGTTATACTAATACATTCATAAGCACTTATTTGACAAGTTATGTCTCACCAAAAGAGTCCCTCGAACCATGAGGGAGCTAGCTTCTCTGACACTGTTGCATGCGAAGCACTCCTCCTCATGACACAATTGATGTTCTTGATTACCGCACTTTTTTTCTGGAAGTTGGATGGAATTTGCTGTTTCACCTAAATAATATCAAAATAGAACATGTTACAGAATTCATGAGCGAATACATGTCAAAATAATACTCCATAATTTATCTCCTTTTGGCTAATCTTCTGTCCATGGCTTCGAGATTTTTAATGTTCTGGAGGTACATCTACCTGGTGTCCATATAGCCAAAAGGTACGAGCAAGGATCATCTGGTTCTCTTCTATCCAACTTCAACTGTATTATAAAAGATACCACAGTTATATTGCTCCATATTCCCCATAAAAGAAAAAAAACACCCAAAAGAAAAGTAAACTTTTCGTCCTTTTGATTCATAAATCACGAACCTTTTCAAGAAGAGGGTGGTTATCTGGAAGTTCATAGCTGCAGATGAAGAAAAAATTAGTACGCAAAGTAGAAATTCCGTTGAAATGTGATGCAATATAGACCGTTAAATTTGGATATCTGTTGGCCAAACTATTTTCTGAACCATTAAATTATTGCAACTGTCATATACTGCTTTCAATTCACTCCCCAGTGATACAATCGTCTATTGGGAATCTGAAAGATCTTTAGGAGCAAGGATAGCAAATATTTTGCTTACACTTGGTGCTCTGTTCGCAGCCGGCTGACATTCTTAAGTTTGGGCATGGGAATTGATGCAGCTTCTGGGGTTAGTGCAACTAAGGCTTTTGACATGTCACCTTCTTGAATTTCCATGTTCTTCTGAACGTAGTTCTGTAAATTCAATGAAAACTCCTCAATGTTTAGTTTTATTGTAGGAATTTCATCAGGATCTTCATAGAAGGCATCCTCAATGTCGCTGATTGCAGCTTGTATGGTGCTTTCTTGCTCTGGTGTTGCAGGTTCTTCAATAATGGGTATGCACGTACCAATTGCAGCCATTTTACCAGATTGATGGCTTAATTCTGATAGCTTGATCTCATCAGGTGATAATGTTGAGGGAGGGAGGGACAGCATTGGTTGGTCGATTGTTCTGGCTTGGTTATCGTTAAGTTCTCTGCTTTCAGTAGTACTGACTATTCTTTTATCTTCTGGTGCTGGAAGACCGAGCCTTGCACTGGATATGTAAGAAGTATATCTATTAGTTACCCACATATCCATAATTAAAGATTGTTGTACCTATAAGAAATTGCTTGCAAGAATTAAGTTTTAAAGTATCTGCCCTTAACATGCAATCCAGTGACATTCTGGAAGAATTAAACTCAATATGGTTGTCATTAGTTGGAGCCCAAATCGTGTTGCTTATGCGCACAGTCTCTCTAAAAGGAGAGGAAATGAAGAAAGAGAGAGAGAGGGAAATAAAGACTGTATGGACTAGGATAAAGATGCCCAAACCTCGCAAATGCGCTTGCAAAGTGCCTACATTCTCCTCTCATTGGACAAGCATTACAATTTGGTTTGCTTTTTGTACAAAAGACCTGTATCAAACAATCCTGTTAAGCTCTTATATAAGTTGTTTATGTTAGAATTAATTTCCAAGAAAAATTACCTTTCCAAACGTAATCATTTGGTAGTGCAGCTCATACCTGTATCCAGATTTTATAGCAAAGTAGCGGGCGTTTAGTTTGAATTATCGTCATTTCCACAACTAAATGATAAATAACTTGCATCCGTTTCTAGGTTTGTAAGTAGAAAACATGCTTACAGTGTTCTTTGATCAAGCTTGCAAAGCCGAGGCCATAGATACTTCTGGATTGACTCCAGCACAGGGTACCTGGGAGTGGCAGCAAGAAAAGCTTGAAATGGTGTGCGTTCCGTTTAGGTCTGCTTATTCTTATATAGGTAATATTAGAAGTTTTGTAGTTTTGTTATTATTTATTTGGAAAGTAGTAATAATCAAAACCTCCCTAATCAAAAGGAATACATGAAATAGAAAGATTGTCTTTAGTTAAAATTGTAAACTTTAAATAATGGATTATGGATTTCACAATAGTTTTCTAGACATCTTTTTTTATATGGTAAAGATGTATGGACTTTTCTAACAATGCTCGTCATACTCACAATTCCAGAAGATGCAACTGTAAGGATTCTGGTAATGGTTGAAGGGGTACCCATCCCAGTCGTACAGCTATACGTCCAACATTTGTGTCAACCTGTTCAAGGTACGAGTGATAATCATACATATGTTTTATCTGGTTTCATATCAATACTTCATTTTGAACTTACCG
Source organism: Cucurbita maxima (assembly GCF_002738345.1). Classification (NCBI taxonomy): domain Eukaryota; kingdom Viridiplantae; phylum Streptophyta; class Magnoliopsida; order Cucurbitales; family Cucurbitaceae; genus Cucurbita; species Cucurbita maxima. Next base: position 3,147,166 of record NW_019272041.1, read on the forward strand.
GGAAGGCAAGATGATGAAGAGTAAGAAGTCGCACACACTCCACGCTTTTTAGTCCCAATCCTCTTATGCTTAGTAAATATTCTCTGCATGTTTTCCATTTATGTATAAATTCCAATGTATGCTTCATGCAATTTTTGTGGATGCAACATATTCTCAATTGCAGAAGTTAACATTCTGACTATTCTTCAGTTTCAATTTCAAGAATTTGACATTTAAGTTCTCAATTAATCTTACTTTGCTTGGTCTGGTGCAACATCCCTTAACCATTCGAGATCAATGCTCCCATGATCTTTCACCAGTCGGTTTAGAAAATCCTGTACAAATTACTCATCCAATGCTCAACTAGTGTTAGGGATTGATTAAAATTTTAGATCATGTTATCAGAAATCAATGTCATATTGATACCTTGATTCGTTCAGCAAGCATGTTGTTCATGCCCCGTTCTCTGATGGTGTGTGCAATTTCATTCACATCAGCACATCTTATAGCTTCCCAATCCAATGAGTCCATTGTATTTTCTGTTCTTTGTGGTGTCCTTCTGTTTGCTTCTGCCTGTTTTCGTAAGTCATCCCAATTAATGCTACCTTCTTTCTCCTTTGCACCTTGTTTTCTCGGAGATTTTGAAGTATCAGGTTTCATCTTTTTGAATTTGTTACTAAGCGAATGGTCATACTCCTTTGGATTCGATTGTGTTCCTATTTCTGTAGCATTTGGTGAAATATTTGGTGGAATTTTACGCACATTATCTGTACATTCTGCTGGCGACTCTACATTTTGAGGGTCTTCGATCACACTGCCTCGAGACTGTAAGGTCAAGCTTGGCTCCTTTGCATTAATGCTTAATTCACTACTAGACAATGGTGCTTCGTGGATATTTGCCATGAGCTCTATTTCAACGTTAGCATGATTGTCATATTCTACAGTCTGTGTACTTTCTTCAGTAGGAAAAAGTTCATCCTTGTTCTGGCAATCATTAGAAGTTTTAACTCCATTGCGCGTCTGGCAGCAGTCAGCCTCCAAGGATTCCGAGGTGTGGTTTTGCTGCATTTGATAGCCACTTAAATGACTGACAGAATCTTTTATGAATATTTCCTGTTCATCTGATTGGAACGTGCCATCTATTCCATTGTCACACTTCTTTCCTGCTAATTTATTGATTGTGGTGTTCTCTGACTGGTCAACGGAAGTATCAGCTGTAACATGAGCATTTAGAGTATTTAGTCCTGCCATCTGAATAAGCTCCTCTGAGGAAGAGTCCAAGTGTGCCACTTTGGCACAGCTTGGTAGATCTTCTGAGTTTCCCTCCAAGGAAGGTTCAATGCCCTCACTGGTATGAGAAATCGAAGAATCCACACAGTCTTGAAATAAAAACGAATCAAATATTTCTCTCTCTCCAGAGAGACATACTTGCATTGGGCTGGTTCCAGTCAACGATACTTCACCCACTGAATTGCTACATGTCTCAAGAATGTTATGAGATGAACTAAAACTTTTCTTTTCTGACTCCTTGTTTGAGCTCCCATCCTCAATATTACTTCCGCTAGATTCAATGTTGTCAACATTTATTTGTCCTTCACTTTTTTCCATTTCATTTTTCATCAAGGACCCCTCTTCACTTATTTGTTGCTGCATTATCTGTTTGTTAAATTTCATGTCATCCTCTAAATTTAACATGTATTCTTCCGGTTCATCCAACTCTATAATTGGCTCTTGATAGCATGATGGTTGGTGACACTTTGGCTTAGGAGGAAAGCGTGCCGCAAGAGACATGAAGGCAGAGCTGCCAACCTTAGATGGAGTTAGTAAAAGAAACAGAAGAGGTAGAGATGACTTTGAATTACACTTAGCTCACACCATTTAACAATCTAGCTTACCTAGAAAGGTGATCGGAGACATTCTGGGTCAAGAATACTCCAACCACGGAGTCCACGACTGATCCCTTCCATTGAGAGAAACGCCTGTCTCCTGAAGAAATGCAATTATGTTACTTTTTGGCCTGATCAGCAAAGTAGTTATAGTAAGGATGCGTACTAGGCCTAGACTAATCTTTCATGCAAGTTAATTTTCATTTGGTGTTTTTTGGAACACATTGCTGATACAAGCACATGTATATGTGCAGAAGCATGAAGACTTCAAAGCCTAGGAAGTTGATTTTCTGTTTAACCCTCTCTGAAAAAGCATATACAAGAAGGTATGTCTGAAGCACGAGACTGCTAAGCCTAGGAACTTGATTTCCTGTTAAACTCTTACAATTGCCCTAGAAACCTTCCTTGTACTCTCTTTCTCGCCTGTATTGATTTTCCTGAATTAATGCATGCTCCATCACTCATAAACCCAATTGTCTAACGAACTTATCAAATGTAAAGCTAATTCATTGTTAAGATTTGTCATTCATTTGATGTCTACATGGAGTTCTAGATGTAACTCACTCTTTAATAGTGGTTGGTTAAGAGTTGAATAGTTTATATTGTACCTTGAACAAGATGCATCCGTGCAATAAATGAATCCGCTCTCCCTCGAAACACCTTCCTCTCTTCTTCCCACCATTTAATCTTTTCCTCATCTGTTCCATCAATGCCTTCGCTATTTATATTTCCCATCAGAAGCTTCCATACTCTGCCAGTCTCTTCATCGAGCTCAACTTTAGGCCGTGGCCGTCGTTTCTTTACAGGATTAAATGGTACAATAGTTCCCTCTCTTCCATAAACGACAATGGCATTGAGTGCCTGATTTTGCATGTTATAGGGTATAAGTGCTCGTTCTCTATATCCCAAATTGTTGCTTTCCTTGTTGATGTCTAAATGCTTAAATTGTTCCATTATGGCATCAATAAAGCACATTTGATTGCCATGTTCTGAAGCAGTGCCTGTATAGATAAGGGAAAGTGAAGAAAAAAAAAATCGTTAAATGGGTGAATTTCTTGAGCATTAGAGAGAGTTTTAATCTTGGTACCGGATGTTTTGGGAAAGAATTGATAAGGATTGAAGGATACAGATCTACAGTCCTGAAGATCTTTGTTTATATTGAGAAGTGCTGAGTTTGAAGGAAAATTCTTCTTGGTTCTTTTCTTCTTTGCAACTGTTGCATGCATTATCTCAAATAGCCCATTTATGCATGTTCGAGACATATTGATATTTTTTGCAGAACTGTCCAAAGAAGTTTGATTAGTAGGATATATTTGCTGCTTCTCACAGTCATCAATTCTTGCTGGTGGAGACAAGTTAGAAAGTCGTTTGGTTGTTCTGGGTCTCTTTTTTGTTCTCTCAGTCTGACCTAAAGCCATGATACCTCCATATGTTAGCAACTTACCCTGAAGGTCGTTTCCTTCATGCCAAGCTGCGGTTTTACTTCTACAAGTATTAAACTGAGGTCCAGCTATGTTGGATCTTGATACCATGTGATCTCTCTGAGGATTATTGAAAGAGCATGCATTTTCTGGCCTCATGAAATGTGTGGCTACAGTTGTTCTAGTAAAGGCACTAGAGGAGACTGGGTTCTGGCCCTTCTCAGATCTTTTCTTCTTGTGAATGTGGGGAAAGTGTAAACAGGACATCGACTGATATGCAGATAATGTATTATAATGGGCCCCTGTTAAATTTATGCTCGTAGCATCTGCTTGTTTGTGGGTCTGAGATTGTTTTGTCAGGCAACAAGTTGCTTGCTCTCTTGCAGTCAAATTGGAGTTCTTGCAGAAGATAAGACCATTTGAACTTCCTGATACCGATGGATTGCCATCATTGAGCATGGTTTCTATCATGTTTCTTTCTTCAGAATTGGAAATTACTTTACCATGTTGTTCTGTGTTCTCCATTTTGTTGTTTGAATGCAGTCTTCTCTCAGGAGAATTATTCTCAGCTGAAATTTCAGCTGGTGGGGCTTGTTTTTCTGGCAGAGACTTGAAGCTTTTCAACATATGATTCGTGGGCCAATTTGGATCGGTGGAAGAGCCTACTTCTTCAAGCCTCACTTCCTCTAGTCCTGTAGTTGATTGAATGTTTTGAGTGAGTGAATCTTGTTCCAGTGGCTCTGAATTGAAGGACCCGTCTCTTGTCTGTGCCTGAGAATTAAAATTTATGGCCCTTCTGCATGACTTCCTTCTATGCATGATCATTTCTTGGTCGGAGATTTCACCTGTTACTTGCATTGTGGGAGTTGCTGAAGGCGTACTGAGTCCACTTTTCTTGACACGCTTTCTCATACTTGGATTGGAACTGTCTGACTTCAAGTTTGGCTTTGTTCTTTTAGTTTTTCCTTCGATTATGACCTTAGGTCTATGTTTTCTCCTTCTCTGACTCGGTGGTGGGGTTTTATTCAGGTTACCAGCATTCTTGCCTTCCTTTCCATCTGGGGTAGAGGTAGCAGTAATTGTTGAGTGCATTGCAGGATCAAGTTCTTTATTTTCTCTCGGGTTTTCCCCGCCAATTGTTATTGAAGTACTACAGTTTTCTCTCAGGTTATCACCATCAACTGTTATCAAAGTATTACAGTTGTGGTTCTGTTCTCTATCATTCCTGCTGTTCTCAGTTGGTATCTGCTGTACTTCTGTCTCTCTTTCTATATATTTACTCTTGCCCATATCTGGTGTTGGAGGTGTGAATTGGGAAGTAAGTCTGATTGCAGCTGCATCTGATTCCATCCCAGATCGAAAATTGAGGTCATAAGCATGCCGGAAATGGTCAGATACTTCATCTGTAAATTTGAAGGTACAAACTTCAGAACGCTAGATGTCAACAACAATGAACTTATAGAGATTTTTCATATTATTCATTATAGGAACAAATCTGAATTACATTCTTCTCCACAGCGTAAGTAGAAAGAATATGATAAACTAATTGAAGCATGTAGATTGCAGAACTTGACAGGAAACAGAAATGTCAAACAAAGTAAAGGAATATCCAGGAACTAACAAATAGCTGAAAGTAAACTCACCATGAATTCTCCATTTTTAATCAGTTTTCTCCTACCAATTCCCTTATCTGTTAGATTGGTTCAGTTTCCTCAAAGATTTACACTTTTAATACAACAGCCCTGCTTTTAACTCATCAATTTATTCTTTAATGCTTCTTATGCTAAATTTTGTGCAAACATCACAGTTATACCATATTTAAGAATCCTCGGTGTAAATTACTATTTATATAAGCTGGACTTACACCCTGTGGCTTCAGGTATGCAGGAGTTACTGAGACGACCCTTCATAGAGCTAGACTCCAATTCAATTCGATAGCTGGAGCCAGAATTGAACATATCGCTTGCATTTCCACCCAATGTAGCATTCGCTCCCACAGTAGAAGCCGCATCTGCCAGTGCCATTAGCTGCAAAAAGGGAATGCCCTCTACTAATGCGTCAATAGAAGGTTTAGCCACTGTTCCATTATCATTACAGGTCACTTGGAATCGCCCAGCCTGAGCTGCTTCCCAACCGTAAGAACCATTAGCTTCACCATAACATGCAACTCCACTGCTGGTCTCAGCTTCGTTGGAATTTGAGAGTCTCTCTGATCCCACCCAGTATGACCGTGGCTGATTTCGGTCTATCCTTGCATAGATCAGCGGCTGCGGCGGAGGTTTTGGTAAAATGGGCTTCATGGGTGTTGCCGGAATCCAGGAACCGCCTTGATCATAGGCCGGATTTCCCTCATGTTGGCCGGAATCCATTTGATTGGTTTCCTCTCAAGCAGAAGAGCCAATTTAGCCCTCAAGCTTGCTCCAGAAAAGCCAGCTTCCGGCAAGGGTACGCCTTATTTTCTTAACGTAATTCTTCGTTCACTGTGAGAAAACGCGACAAGTTTAGAAATTTCATGGAGTCTCTTAGCACCGAGAAACCCAAAAAGCCAGTTTTATGTTCCAGCTCAAACAGATCGTAGCTGAAATACAGTACAAAATTAGACTTAACGATTAAGAGCCCATCTGAATTAAAGATCTCCCTTCTACAAAACTTCTGCTCTTTCATGGCAGCAAACACCCAGCTTTCAAAAATGGGGGAAAGAAAATGAAAGTAGAGAGAGAAAAAGAAGAGAGAGAGAGAGAGAGGTCCAGTCCACAGCTTCGATGATCATTGGAATTGAAGGGCAAGACGAAAGGAAAAAAAAGAAATCCCAACAAGCCACAATAATTTTCCCTTTCCCTTCCATTTCTAAATTAATTAAACTGAAAAATCACCATACTTTCAGGCGAATAGTTACCGGAGGACTGAGTCAGTGTCGGCCAGATCTGAGTTGTTACTACTCACCGGAAAGCCAATAAATCCTTATCTTCCTTCAACCCTTCACTCCCTTTATCTCTGTAAGGGGAGAATTGAAAGGAAAAACCAAACAAAAAGATGGTGGGTTTTATATATTTGCAGAGCTCTTTGATCAGGTGATTACTTATTTTCTTCTTGCCCATTCTCACCTTCTTTTGTCTCAGTACCTTATCAGGAGCTGTACATAGTTTCTTTTGCTTGCACGAAGATCATCATGCATGTTTAATATGTTACGTCCTTACAATTCTGATATAAAATTTTTTAAATTAAATATTTTAATAATTTTTAATTCATTCTCTTTCTCTCTCGATCACTTTATTATATAATATATATTCTTTTCTATTGCAACAGGGAGCCTAGACTAGAAACAGATTTGGGTAGAATATTTCTTTTTATTTATTTCTTTTCTGGGTTTAATATTTTTTTTTTTTTTTTTTTTTTTTTTTTTTTTTTTTTTTTTTTTTTTTTTTTTTTTTTTTTTTTTTTTTTTTTTTTTTTTTTTTTTTTTTTTTTTTTT
>NW_019272041.1:3154323-3180155 GCF_002738345.1 Cucurbita maxima
TTTTTTTTTTTTTTTTTTTTTTTTTTTTTTTTTTTTTTTTTTTTTTTTTTTTTTTTTTTTTTTTTTTTTTATTGGTGTAGGATGATAATGGGGGATGTGGAGTAAGATCGAAGCAACCACGGAAGGGCCAAATTGAAAATAGGGTATAACTAACTACCACGGCGCGTTAAGTGTCGGGTTTGGGAACAAACACGTGAGCTAACGAAAACCAAGAGGATGGCGGTGGGGGATTTAACGCTCACCTGATGCATACGGCAAGCAAACAAACTAACTTCATTAGCAAACGGTGCGATTCCGTCAGTCAATGCCTCCGTTAGTCTTAACCCCAAGGGAATCTTCAAAGTTTTCCATCTTTTGGCCTTTTATTATTCATATTGGTTTGAAGATTTGATAACTTCACCCTACAAATCACCGGAAACTATGTGCTGCTTTGGTTCAAGGTTGACACGTAATTTAAGAACAAAAGACACTGCGCTGGCCGCCTTTATTGTTTGAATCTGCCATTGGCCAGACCCCTCTTGTCTCATCCCTGAAAATTCTAATTTTTGTACACAATCCCAAAATTTTAAATTAAATTAACAAATATAAATTCTTTTTGGTTCATTGAGAGCTGGAAAATTGGCTAGTTCTAGTATGGTGGTGGATAAATTACTAATTGTTTTAAATATCCATAATTTAATCTTCATCTCTATAATTATTGAATTAAAAAGGTCTTTCACAATAAAGTAATGACAGATATTTTTATGTTGGCAAATAAAATAGTTGCTATTTCATTTGTTTAATTTTTTTAAAATATAGATTTAATTAAGAACGTCCAAACCAGATATTTTTACACTAACCAAATTAATTAAATACATAATTATATAATGAGTATAAGATTTTGTACTGCTATAATATATACATTAAATAGTTATATATATATATATATATATGATATTGTTGGATATGTGTCCCATGTAGTTTGGATAAGATAGGACACTGAAAATTAAAAAGTCTATGTGTCCCCCAAAAACCCAAGTAGTTGGCCTTCAAAACCCTTTAAAATAATATTTTTTTTTTTCTGCATAAATTGATTTGTGGGACCCATAAATACCTTCCTAACGATTTAACGAACAGTATTATGTAGTAGCTAAAGTCAACTCAACTTAATTTATTAGCGACCATTCAATTTTAAAATAATTATTTAAAAGTAGATTAAAATTATAGTTTTTACGAAAAAAAATTAATGGATAAAAGAGTTCGTATTTACGCTCCCATTTTTCAAGATAATTAGATTTAAAAATGAAATTAGTATATTCACAAATATCTTGCTACAATAATAATAAAATATGTTTGTATGTAAAATATATTTATCATACTAAAATACGGATGATAGTTAAATTAAATAATAACTTTTATAATCATTAAAATTTTAAAATATAGTTGGTTTTTATATTTTGTATTTTGTATTTTGCATATGATATTGTTTTATTATTTATTCAATTTATTTCAATGAATTTAATTTTACAAAATATAATAATAATAATTATAATGATTAAGTGACAGATGATGGAAGGAAACATTTCAACGAAGGAATCAATGCATCCTTTCACTTTTCCGAAGGCAGAGAATCTCTGTCATTCAGCAAAATTTCTACTCATAATTTATTTGAAGGAATAAATTCCTTTAAAACTAATTCATAATAATTATTATTAAAAGTAATTCATACTAATTATTATTTAAAATATACGTTTGTAAAGCATTTGAATTTAATTTTTAAATTTAAAAGCTTAATACACATATAAACTAAAAAAATAATGAACTTATTATGAAGGTTATAATGTTTTTTTTTATAACATTAAAAACTTAAAAACATATTAGTCACTTAATCACGTACCACTTAGAGATTATTGGGAATAGTTTCTACTCTTATGAAACTCCGATTACTCCTTAATTAGTACGGGTGGACTCTATTAAGACTGATAGCGCTTTTTCCTAGCGTCAACAATTTGTTAATTATATTATTCAACTGTTTCCTCAGACAAGCAGCTTCTTATCATTCTTTGATGAGATACAGCCATATGGGAGGCCAGGCGTTGTGAAATTGCACATCGAGTACTCCGCATTCCCGCTCAGTAAAGTACTCTCTTATTTTCTTAGTGGAAATATGCTCGAAGGCATTCCTATTGAATACCCCGCATTCAAGTGATACCCAACTTCACTCTGCAGTTCCTTTGCCTAAGAAACACTTTTCTACCATTATAGCCTCGGAGACTCAAAGTCAAGTTCATGTCACCAGCTGCTCAATTCTATTAATTTTATCAAAACTAAGACCAATAAAGGAAACAAAAAAAAAATGGAGAGAAAAAGAGATGATGATAAAGGAGAGATTATTTATTCCCATTGTTACAAGAATTTCTAAATCTAGAAAATTAAGTGCAGGTTAACCAAGTTAAAGACACAATAAGCAGACAAGAATAACTTAACACACCTTGTAAAATGCAGACAATCCATGAACATGGGAAGCAGATGAAAGTTGTGTCCTCAGGAAGAAGAGAAGAGAAGCACCAGACAAGCAGATGACGAAGATCTCGGCGACTAGAGTGTTCATATTTCACACAAGTAACAACATCTGTCTATGCTAATAAACATAAGGCAGTATTCTCCAAGGGACGAGTTTGGTATACTCCGCCCAAATGTCTTTATATTTCTCAGCGCATCGAGCTTCATCCCGTCTTTCTCTCCATATTAGCAGAAGGAGGAGATATGTGGGATAAAAGTATGGAATTGGGGAGCTGCAAAAATGACGGGATTATCAGATTTCTTCTTCTTTCTTTTCTTATGGCTACAAAGAAAGAGGAACCAATCAATTACCTTATCCCACATGGTAAGCTGAAAGAAAGTGCAAGCAACAAGTCTCCAAGGTAATTACAATGCCTAGCAATTCCCCTGTTTCAACAGCAAGTATTAAATTTTTAGGCCGCGAAGAACGAGAGACGTGAACAGAGGGTCAAATTGACGAGACACCGGGAATGCGTTGCCTTACGACACCAATAACAGTTATTTCAGATGAGTATGAGGAAATAAAAGTGGATTGAAATTGATCCACCTTTTAGTGATAGGGTGGCCTCCCATGTCCTGAGAAATGGTGTCCAAACAATACCCATGATTTGCAAAATGTAAGATCTCAACAGGCCTCAGGTTTCAAGATCGAAAAATTCAGGGGTCTTGGCAATATCTTCGTTCCTTGTTTATGGTTTCTAGTTTCTAAGAAACACGTGTTCATGGATTGATTGTTTTACGTTTCTTGTTTTTCATTTTTAAGAGTCTCTAAAATTGTGTATAAAATTTGAAGAATTTATCCTAAAGTATTATTTCGAGAAAAACTTTAACCTATTGAGAGAACAAGAAACGTTACCGTTATCAAACACACTTCGGAAAAACAAGAAACGAGAACATTGCAGTATAGCCCTAAAAAACTATCAGAAAAATTCTGTTCCCCTCAAAACAATTAATGAGAAGTTATGCCTATGACAACAAATAAACAAACATAGATGAAAATCTTACCAATAACCAGAAGCAAGCAACTTTCCTCCTACAACTTTGGGAGGCCTACCCCATATAAGCGCTTTGTTGTTCTTTTTAAACATGTGTTTTTGCTTGTTAGATCCTCTAAACACAAGATATCTGCCCAAATTAGTACACAAAAATCTCACATCTTAGTGAACCTTCAAGACAAGGAAAAAGAAAATGTCAATGATAAGTCATGTCACGTCGTGATAGCTACCCGATTAAAAAGACCGAGCAGTTAGCTATGGTAGCAGCTGTTGTTAGCTCAGACTTGTTTGTTAAAAGCCACCAACCCTATAACAAAAGCGAACACAGATAATCTGAATATGAAAACAAATTTACGATTCATTACTACTTACAATATACAGATAGTTTAACATAGAGCCTACATTAAGCTCTAAAAGATAAATTGAAGGATGAAGATAATGGTCCAGAATTTGTGATGGTGAAATGCGCAAGACAATCTGAACTCATATGGGTGAGTTTCAGTTTGAAAATGGAGAATTAAGAATCCATTTGGACACAAAATACAAACAATATCATAGCAAGTGCGATAATGATCCTGGTTCCATGCAAAAGTTTTAGTCAACAAGATGACTAATAAGTGCAAGTATAATGCAGAAGAACTTGACGATGAACTTGAACTCCTTTCTTTTATCCATAAGGAGTTGGCTTTTAATAAGCAGATGAAAGTCTGTGGAATAGCCTCCTAGATTGAAAGATAGGAGGAGGTCTTTGTGGGAAGCTCGTGTATTCATTTTTGTTAGTTCAACATGTGCAGTTGAGGATTCAAACTTCTAAGCTCTTTAATATTCTTTTTGGTTATGCTTTCATGGGATTTTTGTATTTCGAGGAGGTTTCTTAAAAAAGTTGTGGAAGAAGAACAATTTGTGAATGATTTTCTAGAGGGGATGTTTTCTTATATTTTACCAAGGGTTATAATTTTTCTGTTTACTTCATATACGGAGTGATCTTTCTATATTTCTATATTCCTAAAGGAGGTTTTGCGCTTGTGTAATAGCCCAAGTCCACCGCTAGCAAATATTGTCCTCTTTCGACTTTCTCTACTGAGCTTCCCTCGAAGTTTTAACACGCGTCTATTTAGGAGAGGTTTCCACACTCTTATAAGGAATGCTTTGTTCCCCTCTCCAACTGATGTGGGATGTCACAATCCACCCCCTTTGGAGACCCAGCGTCCTCACTGACACACCGCCTGGTTTCTAACTCTGATACGATTTGTAACAGCCCAAGCCCACCGCTAGCAGATATTGTCCTCTTTGGGTTTTTCCTTGGCTTCCCCCAAAGTTTTAAACGCGTTTGTTAGGAAGAGGTTTCCACACCTTTATAAGAAATGTTTTGTTCCCCTCTCCAGCTTCTCACTAGTTTAATGAAGATCAAGGGAAAGCAAATGCTTAAGTGGCAGTAGAGAAACTGGTAAACTACTTTATTATTTACCTGAATGCTAAATGTAAAAGGAATCCAAACAAGATCTCCAAACACCAGCATGAAGCCTAATCTTTCAGCAATTATGTCCCATCTACACAAGATAAATCATGCCTTAATATTCAGTCCGATTGCACAAGATCGCAAGTGAAATGAAGCGAGTGCTCCAAGCATAAAAATGTATAATGACCACAGTTCATATGAAAATGGCAATTAAGAATTCATAATGGCAGGCACAAAATCTAATGGAGACTATTTTATGTTATACAAACAGAGCTATTATTCACCAGAAACACAGAAACCTGTCTTTTGAAATAACACGCTTTTTGTACAAGGTAATTTGGTTGCTGATTAGAGAGTTTATGAAGGGCAGAACAAGATTCATGACTGTCTCCAAGTAACCAGTTAGGCTAAAAAATACAGAGACTCCAACCACCTCAGACAGACAATAGTCATAATAAGAATAACATAACCGAGATTCAACGAGCACCGGTATCCTAGAGTAGCAACATATAAGCTTCTGCTAGAACATTTTAACGGATGCCATTCACAATTTTATTTCCCTAGTGCCCAAGGAATTGATCAGGGTTTATATTCATTACTTTTCATTGGCAGACTTGTTGATGTCGAAGATCCTTGGCTCTTATTCAATCAAGAGACCGAGCTCAGAAGTATTTCAAAACATGTTTCAAACAACAGGAAAGAATGATCTGAAAATCCACTTACGTGGAGGTCATGTACTCCTCGTGAACGAAGTAGTCCAGGACATATAACTGAATCAACATATTTGACCAAACATCGAACCATTAGATGCCACCAAAATAAAAGGAAAAAAAAATGAAGGAATACAAACTATCAGTTTACCGCACAAAATGTCTGGTAGAGAATCATTGATTGGCTTAAGGTGGCGTCCAAAACACTTCTGGCAAGAACTGATAGGTTAATAAGTAGCCACCCCATCATTCCAGCTCTCACAAAGAAAAATCTACAGGACTTAAAGCATTCTTGTCAATATGAAATCAGGTGCAAAGGACCATCTGTTAGTGGACATAATAAGAATATTGAAAATCAATAAATGTAAATGGCTCAGAGCATCGTCGCATAAGAAGTGGCATTTAAACTAATAACATTATTCCTGAATGGTACGTGATAAAGTTCGAAATAAGTAACATACTTGAGATCAATGCCCAAAAAGTGAGGATTCAACTGCATACCAAACCACCTGTTAAGCAGCAAAAAAAACTGATACTTAGATAAGTGGTCAAATGAGACTTAAAGAATTTAGCAAACAAAAAAATTATGCTTTTTTTTCAAACTTTCAAAAACTAAAAGCCAAAAGGAGAACCAGTGACATTATACATATACAGAGAAAGGAACCAAAATTGAATATGTACCAATCGTGAATAAAGTTCCCTGTGATACAGGGCTTTAGGGAAGAACTTTGACTACTTGAACTGTGGCCAGCAACACAGAGTAAAAATGTTGCCTGAAAGTGAGACATTAAAGAGAAGGTTAAAAAAAGAGAGCTAGAAATAGAGAAGTAATTGATAATAGATGACCAGAAGATTCAGAGACCAAACTTAACAAATAGTTAAAAGGTCATGTTATAAGAATAACCACATAGTGCAAGAATCATGGTACTGGTATTGTGTTTTAATTATTGAAATCGGATAATCCTCAAAATTCTTGCATGATGATTTGGATTTGGGGCCCTAGAAACAAGCTTATTGATGGTCATTGTAGGAAATCTTCCAAAGTGGTTCCTAGGAAGTTACAAATCAACAGAATCCCCAATTGAATTCCTCTTATAACATAAAGCCCTTTCAGAATTACAATGGGATATCTTAAGAAACAAACAAGCGTATTCTACACTAACCAACTATTTATCGCTGAGGAACAAGAAGTTTTGTGTTTAGGTGCAGAAATAGTTATCCATACGGAAGCTTGTCAACATGATAGAACCACTTGATCGGCCCCCAATGCTTAATGTCAAAAATAGAAAGAGAATGAGGGGGCGGAAAATGATATAAAAGTGTGTGTGAGGATTGTTGTAGTGGGGTCCATGTGACGATTATGATGTAGGCTTGAGTAAATATGAGGAAGCATACAAATAAAAGCTTTGGCTTAGAGGTATATGTGGTTTCAGTTAGTTATGCTTTTGGCTTAGAAAAGATAGGGGGACTCAGAATCCCCCTTTGTGACACCCGAGTAAAGGAACAATACATGAATAAACTGAGACCACATTCGAATGAGAGCAATCCTTAGGATAGGATGTCTAAGAAAGACTTAAAGAATTTAAAAGTACTAACTATACTAACAAGGTGCACCTTCTTTTATGGTAGCTCAATCATAAAAACTTATAGTTAAGCGTGCTTTGCTGTTGGGTAATCTCCTGGGAATTTTTCTAAGATGCATACAAGTCAAGACAAAACATGTTGGAAAAACTCGTGTTGATCTGTGGGGATAACCTTCACTCTTAGAAGCGAAGAGTAAGTAACGTGACCATGACGCAGGAGAATGTTTGGGTCATCAAGTGCCGAATTCTAATTCCAAATCCTGGGCATGTGTCGTTCGCTTGTACCTCTTTGTTATCAACAAGAGTTAGTCTCTATCACCACCACTCAAATCTCAAAAGGAAAAAGGTAGGCGTAAAAAGTCAACAGGGATGTTGATGTGCAAAAGTTCAATGCAGAAAACTATCAGCAAGTAACGTTAATAGTATCATCTGCACAGCAAATAGTTCAGATATTCAATTTGAAATTTCACATACCAGGACACTAAACCAGAAGGTTGCGGATAACAGCTCCACCCCTCTATCTGAAATTGCCTACATATGAGTTGTATTATAAGCATCTAATGAGGACAGTTACCAACATCAAGGAAGAAATACTAATACAAAATTTCAATAAAAAAATTTCCGAAGAGCCAAATAAGTAGAATGATCCAACACATACAAAAATCAATGAACACTCACAGTGGGCGAAATGTAATTCATCTTAACACCAATCCCAAGAAGTGCAACAAGCACCAGAAGAGAGAGTAGACCTATAGCAGCACAAAAGAACCCAAAGAGGAATCCAAATTTTTAGTACTAATTTGCCAAGAAATGATGATCTCAGTGATATCAAACTTAACAAACTGCATTTACATATGAGATAACGATACCATTGCAGCGATAATGAAGCCTAGTGCGGTCCGGCAAGATCACTCCTGGGATAATCCTTCCAGGTAGAACAGAGCCAGCAATCGCCAAGTAAACGAAGAAAATGAAAAGTATAGCAACCTGATTATCCAACAACATACAGCAGGAAGAATCTCAAACACATTGAAGTCTAAATCAAACTTAAACAAGAGAATTAGAACTTACAGCTTCCCAAGAGGGGATTGCAAGTTGAAGAAGAAACTCCAGATCCATATTCCTCAAGAAATCGATTATTGACAACTTGTTCGGATTTTGTCGCTCGATCCACTTGCTTTCCTCTGGTGACAATGATAATTTGCTGCAAAATTAGAACTAATTTCTTCTCGGGATTGTCTAATTTCAACTATGGCTGCCTTTAGCTCGAGCCCCGAGCCTGTTCATCGCAGCTACTAAATCCACGGGCGCTGGTTGAACTTCTCTGCTAACTTGTAATTCTGGTTTAGGTGACAAAGACGATGAATAAAGAATTAAAAAAAAAAAAAAAAAAGAGTTTTAATATATATATATATTTTTTCTACAATAATTAACAAACATATTTTTTTAATAAAGAAAATATCGTTAATTATCAAACAAAAAATAAAATAAATTCAGAAATAAAATTATTAAATTTGAGAATTGAGTGATTGTATTTTTTTTTCAACATTTTTTTAAGAAATTTGGTATTATGTTTATAAAATAATAAAAATTGTTGTAAATAAAAATGTATTTGTAATATTATGTTTTTAAAATTTAAAGTATTTAGACCAATATTCACTTAATCATTTAAATTGAATAAATTTAGAAACAACAAAAAAAAAATTAAAAAAAAAAGAAAAAAAAAAAGAAAAAGACATTTACTAATTTATATTTTATTCATTTAAAGTTATTGGAAGATTGCAGTGTTCCGCGAAACACTTGATTATAAGTTCCACGGAACTTTACGGTCGCTCAGTCCTTCGCCTTCGTTGAGATAAAAAGGGAAAACAAAAATAAAAACAAAAACCCTACCTGCAACTTCCCATTGATCTCTGTTCTTCTCCAATGGAGTTTTGGGGTAATTTCCTCTCTTCCCTTTTCTCCTTTGCTTCTTCATTGATTTCTTCTTCTCCTCTGCGCTTCTTCTTAATTGGCTAAGATCAACGAGTTTTATTTCATTTTTTGTAGTGATTTAGGTATTATGACTGTAGAAAAATAGTTGAAGAGTACATTTAGCTTAAGGAGTTGTTTTTGTTTTTGTTTATATTCTTCCTTGGAAGCTTCTGGGTTTAGGCTACCTGTTTATGCACTGGAATTTTGCTATTTTTTTAATTTTCAATGCTATCTTGGGAATAATTTGATTTGAACCGCTATTTTGTTTTATTAAGTTCGTCACTGTTGGAATTTGTGTGTATATGACGTGAATTTGAGTGTTAAGAGACTGAAGGCAAAAGGCGCTTGAACGATTTTGGACTCGCTTCTCTTTTCCGGAGATGTGATTATGGATATGGTTTGTTTGAAATTTGATGTGCATTGTTGATTTACATCGGTTCTGTTTAACGAGATAGGATTGCTTCATCTCAGTCTTTACGTTTTTGCTCTTTCTGGTTGTTTTATTTTCTTGTTTATGTGCGGCCTTTTTAGTTAGCTCCCTTCTTTTGGCTAATTAATGAGTTCCTACTTATTCATAGTGCGTAGAAGTTTTTTGAACTTATAGTTTAGGAAAACATTAATTGGAGCTGCTATTGCTGGATGATTCCAAATTTTCAACATTTATTTGTAATTTATTGTCGCTAGTATCTATCTGGCTGGTGATGAAAGATCAAGATAACAGTTTCTGCTGGAAATGGAGAGTGGTTTTATATGTCATGTGCCTATTATTTCTTGGTGGATATGCTGGAGTTACTACAGATTCTCAGTTCTCTTACACATCGATGTACCTAACTAAAAGCACATTGGTATATGCATATTCAGTTCTGTGCTGGCTCTATGTGTTTCCATGACTCAGTGCTATTGATATGTCGTGCAGGTGCTGAGGTTAAAGCTGGAGAACCTCTCTTGGTGAGTCCCGGAGAGGAGAATATATTGCATCTGTCGCAGGTATCGTCTTTGAGCTAGTTTGTTTATATGTTGATGAGAAATCAGTTGGGCATTTGTTGAGTTATATAATTTCCGCAGGCATGCCTTGGAGAGTCCAAGAACAAAGGAAGTGAACAGGTTTTTCTGTATGTCAAGGTCGGCAATCAAAAGCTTGTTCTGGGGACATTATCCTCAGAGAAATTCCCACAAGTATCTTTTGATCTGGTGTTTGACAAAGACTTTGAGCTATCTCATAATTGGAAAAATGGAAGCGTCCACTTTACGGGATATTTATCCCTCCTTCCAGAAGAATATCCTTTCTCCGAGTTCCTAAATAATTTTAGTTTTTTTTAATTCAACATTTAATTTAATTTTTTTAATTTTCATTAAAAAAAGTTATGTAGTTTAATTGTTTACTTCGCACTTTCTTGTGTTTTTTCCTTGACTAGTTTGAGTTTTTCTCATTGCCACGGAGGAATCTTGTAAGTTATCTCTCATAAAAGGCATTGTAACTTTATTTTTATTTCATTAAAATCAATGAATAAGCACTGGTTTGGTGTTTTCTTTTCCATTTCAGATACTGATTCTGAAGAGGATCTTCCACAAGCTGTCATTGACAATGGTAATGTGTACTTTCTGATACTGGTTTGTGTATTTGTCATTTATATTTAATTATTTATGCTCTAATACTTTGGTTGCAGGAAAACCAGAGCCACAGCCACAGCCACAGCCTAAGAAAGATGAAAAGCCTGGTACTTCTGGAACGAAGAAAAAAGTGCAGATTGTAGAACCAAACAAAGGTGGCTCTATTGACACTAAGAAGAATGAAGACATTTCTGACGAAGATGATGATGAGGATGAAGACAGCTCGGATGATGAGGTGCACTGTCATTTTACTTCTTAGTGGGAATTTATTTAAAAAAAAAAAAGATTCATGATAAACAGGGTACAAAATTAATTAATTTAGCTCTCATTTTCATTCCATGTGAAACTCGAGAATGTTCCAGGAAGATAGGTTTTCAAATCATTGATTAAAAGAATTTTGGCTATTCTGAAACAGTTTTAATATTTCCTTATTATTTCACTTGCGGCTAATCCGCCCCGCTTCAATTTATCCAGTATTTGATTACCTTATCATGTGCAAATCTTTCAATCTTTGTCTTGTACAATGGTCATACCCGATGGAGCATTGTTTCTTCCTGAGCTACTTAGATATTTGCTATTGTCTGAGGCATATAAGGAAGTTGGTATCTTAGGATTTACTCTACAAATATGTCCACTTTTTTAAACAAGAAATGAAAAGAGTAATACTCAAAAATACAAATTCCATAAATGAACGAAACAGAATCACAAAGGAAAAGTAAAAGCATCACAAAAGATTCGAAAAGAGAACATCGAGAAGAAGACTTCTGGATTTTCAAATGGATACTAATATGGCCATTTAATTTCAACTTTCTTTATCATCTGTCCTGGTTTTCTTCAGAATGCAAATGGAGGTGAAGAAGACGACAGTGATGATGAAAATGAATTTTCTGGCGACGACAGTGATGATGACGATGAAAATGAAGACTTGGATGACAGTATGGAAGAGGATGAGCAGACACCAAAAAAGGTTCAAGCCTGCTATCTTTCTCTAATTCTTAGAGAATCTTGATTGCTTCGAGCTAGGCATTCTTTTCTTTTATTTGCTATTTTTTTCAACCAAATAATTGTTGGACCCATTGAAGGCTGAAGCAAGCAAGAAGAGGCCTTTAGAGGCTGCTAATAAAACGCCTGCTCCTGATAAGAAGACAAAACTCGTCACTCCCCAGAAAACTGGTTTGTTTCTTCTGACCTTTATGAACATGTTTTACATTCTGATTTCTTAGCCATTATATTGCTATATATGTGTTGTTGACCACTCGATCTTACCATATTCGTTTTCCTTTGGAATTCATGTTATTGCATTGAAATTTCATGATTGTTCATTTTTTTTATACTTAATTTAATGTTATTTTTTACGACAGATGGCAAGAAAGGCGTTCCTCATGTAGCTACTCCTCATCCTTCAAAACAGGCTGGGAAAATGCCTCCTGCTAGTGACCAAAATAAACAGCAGATTCCCAAATCAGCTAGTGGTGCATTCCCCTGCAAATCTTGCAAGAGGTATCTCTTGCTACACGTGTTTTTCTAATTGCTTGGAGAATTAAATGGTTAGACTTTAGTCTAACTGTGGCAACAAACTTTACTGCAGGGCATTTGGCTCAGAAACTGCGTTACAATCCCACACAAAGGCTAAGCACAGTACTGAGAAGTGACCAGGTTAATATTTCAGGAAGAACGTGTTGGATTTGCTCAACCTGGCCAGTACGTTAGATCCGAACCACGATACTGGCTGGTTTTGAATTTTCTACCCCTCAACCCTTTCGAGGTTCATCTTCTAAATGTTCTGATGTGATTTCAGATGTTATTATTATCATAAGCTTCAATGTATGGACACTGGTTTTCCTGGTGATGGTTCGTTTTAGATATCGCAGATGCTAGTCTTGACTTATGCTGTAGGTCTTTTTAGATTCAGTAATATATTATCTAATGTTACTTTAGCTCAAGTTCGAGCTTATTCTTCTGTCTTTTTTTTTTTTTTGGCAACATTGGAAGAGAAGAATTAAGTAAGAAAGATGAAATTGCCTGTCAACTTCATCCTTGCTTTCAGATTGCTCTATTGCTTTACCTGTGGTGCTTGGAGACCCTTTGCTTGGATAAGTTGGTTTCTTGGACTAGCCCATGTTGTTGTGCAACTTCGCTCGTCGAATGCTGGCATGGCATGATCTATCTAGGCAATTTTCCTTGCCTTTGTTTGGGTCTTTTAGAGGAGAGTAGAAATAAGCACTAGAAAGGCCTTGGCGACGAGATCTGTGCGAAGTAAAACTTCTTTTTCTAATCTGTGGCGTGTTGGGATCGAAGGACATCGAAATGGTGGATGGAGGCCGTGGGTGTGACTTTTATTTTTGTACCTAATAGATTCTTGAACTTTAAAGATTATCTAATATTTTTAGAGGTTTCAATTTTATATATAGTAGATCTTTATCATCAAAATGTCATACAATGTAACTAATCTTTTAATGTGAGAATCTACATCAAGGAGAAAAGAAACATTCTTTATTAGAGTGTGGAAATTTAGGCTTGGATTTTTACAATTAAAAGCGTTCACGTCTAGGGACGAGAAAGACTTTCTTAGCCTCATTTAATTGCTCATCATTGTAACCAATTTTCTTTAGTTTCAAGGGAATATATTTCTGTGTCACCGCTTGAAATTGATATTTGATATTAGTTATTTAGGTAGGTTTGATTAACATTTTTTTTTTAATAAATTAATAATAAAATCAATTTATCATAAAAGTGTACCTTTTTAATATATTGATTGATTTTAATTAACTAAAAAATACATTAAAAAAATAAAAAGAAAGCAGGGAATGAGGATTTTTTTTTTTTTAATTATTATTATTTCCTTGCGTGGAGATTTTCCAACCCTGACCTCCATTCATTAAAGTGGGTAATATTGTGAATAAAATATTAGAATAATTGATGATAAAGTGACTCACTTTATAAACTATAAAGTTTATATATATATATATATATATTTTTTAATTAAAGTAAGAAATGCCTTAAAAAGAAAATTAAAAAGATTAAATAATTGGTGGGCGAATTTATAAATAGGCCGGCCCATATATAATTATCCCTTGTATTTTCCGCCTGATTACTGAATTCTGAAGCTTCCCTCCTTACCAAAACCAAAACCACTCGAAACCCATCCCTCTGCTACCCATCTCTCGACAACAATGGCGGCCTCTTTCTCCATTTCCAGGCTCTCTCTCTCCCTTTCCTCTGCTTCTTCCATTTCTCTCTTCCCCTCCAGAGCCACCGCTCTCTCTTCCCGTCTCTCCTTCTCTTCCCTTCCCCTCAATTCCTCCCGCCGTATCTCCCCAAAACCCCTCCGATTCTCCTCTTCTCCTACCTCCAAATCCACCATCTCCGCTGCCCTTTCCGTCGGCGATAAGCTTCCGGAGTCCACTTTTTCTTTCTTCGACGCGGCCAACGAGCTCCAGACCGTCACTGTCTCTGACCTCACCAAGGGCAAGAAGGCAGTCTTCTTTGCCGTCCCCGGGGCTTTCACTCCGACTTGCTCTCAGAAGCACCTTCCCGGTTTCGTTGAGAAATCAGCCGAGCTTAAGGCCAAAGGTGTCGACACGATCGCCTGTATTTCGGTTAATGACGCCTTTGTGATGAAGGCCTGGAAGGAAAATCTCAATGTTAACGATGAGGTTCTGTTGTTATCCGATGGGAATGGGGATTTCACTAGGGCGATTGGTTGCGAGCTTGATTTGAGCGATAAGCCGGTGGGATTGGGCGTTAGGTCGAGGCGTTACGCGCTTTTGGCTGAGGATGGAGTCGTGAAGGTCTTGAATTTGGAGGAAGGAGGTGCATTTACCTTCAGTAGTGCTGAGGATATCCTCAAAGTTCTTTGAATGAAATGAGATGAGATCAGATTCCTTTCTTTTTCTATTGAACCCTATCATTTTCCACTGCTTGTTGGTTCACTTCATAGTGTAGCTATTTCGATTTTGGCGAATAAATGTGATGAATTGCATCTGTTAGAATCAATCTCTGAGTTCGTCTTCATGGTTCTTGATTTTGCTTTTCTTGTTTTTTCTCGTCCTTTTTTTTTCTTTTTTGTGACTTGTTTTTATGCTTCATGTTCTATGACAAGAAAGAATGATAATTTAGCACGCCTACACATGTTCGACAAAATGCCTGAAAGAACCCACCTCACTACCTCAAGCATGAATTTTCTTGCATTCTACCAAACATATCATTCTTTGTTGTCATAGAACAAGAAATTAAAGATTTCATCTCCGAAATTAATAATATCTCAACCAAATGACTTCTGAATGCTATTGAAGCTGTTGATATATTTATCCTTTGATTGCTTATTGGGTTTAGTTAGCAATTAGAAACTCCTAAGGTGAATTAGCAGCTAAACGGTTCATTCTTGTCAACAAGATTCACAAGTGAAGTAAAAAAAAAAGGACTCGAAGTCCAATCCATCATCTTTTGTGATCTCCATTCATTTCTTTTTGTTCTATATTCACAAGCTAGCTGTTGCCTTTGTGGGCAACAAAACTTTGCTAAAACAATTCCTAGGTTCTACATCATGGTTGGGGTACTAAGAGCTGGGAACAATGGTGCCAACATACCCAAACCCCACAATGAAAAACGAAAGTGATTGAACAAAAAGGAAAATGAAGAAGTTGGTTTTCCCAAAGAGAACACTATAGCATCCACAAAAGAAGAGGTAGGCTCCAATCCCAAGCTCCATGAAATGAATTCTGTTGATATACAAAAAACAAAGCCCATGTTAGACGATAGTATAGTGATGTCCTTTAAGAAAACTATTGTTGTTAGGGAAGAACTGAAAAGTACCTATCTCCAATTCTAACCCTCGGTTTCTTGTTTGCTTTTGAGGCTGATTTTCCCTTCAGAATATCTCCCAACTTCTCAGTGACAACCCATTCATTTGCTCGACTACCTTCTAATAAACCAATGAGGGTCGCCTTGGCTCGGTGTAGAGACATAACATTCTCAAACATAATCCAGAAAACCGTCAAGTGGAATGACCTGAAACAAACAACCCAATAAGAGCTTAGAATTTAGGACACCATTACAAAACACTTCCAACACAACACGAATTTGACACAAAGAAACCTACTTTGGAGTCCCGATCGCATTAATAATGGAAGTTGCCGTAGGAATATACACTGCTCCCCATTTTGGAATTTCGACTTCAGGTACCCAAACAGTTGCTGGCAGAACAACGCAGAAGAAAAGAAAGGTGTTGATGTGAGCTATGATCTTCCTGACGAAAAAGAAGCTGTAAATCACATGCACCTTCTTCCACAATGTCACTTTCTGCAGTAAGAAATTCCCAGATCTTAGTCACCCTGTTTCAATATTAAGTTGATTCACAAAGACAAACCAAACCTGAGTAGCATCAACGTTTGAGGATACCTTGTTTCTTGCTATCTCCATGACCATTTTCCTGAATAGGTTTGCAGGGCCGCAAGACCATCTGTGTTGTTGGAATCGAAAGGCCTTGAAAGTGCTTGGCAGTTCATTTTTAACCTATTGGTATGAAACAGATATCAATTTTTGAATTTGAGAATCTTTAAGAAGCAAAAGGCTGTTAGAAGTTAGGACTTAGTTACTTGAAGGTCACCAAGGTACAAGAATTTCCAGCCCTTAAGACTAGCCCTAACAGCCAAATCCATGTCCTCCACCGTGGTTCGATCTTTCCATCCCCCAGCCTCATCGATCGCTGCAATTCTCCAAACTCCTGCTGTGCCTGGTGTATATCAAACGTTGAGCAACAGTTTTAGAATGAGATAAGATTGAATTATTCAAATAGGTGAAAGGGGAGTTTGTGCAAACCATTAAAACCGAAGAAGGCATAGGTGGAGGAGCCAACTTCTTGCTCGACCGTGAAATGGTAGTCCAACGACATCTCTTGCAGTCTTGTCATCATACATTCGTTGGAGTTCACTGCAAAAAACATAGCGGGATAAGTCCCGGAGAGCATGATTCTCAAGTCTGTGTTCTGTATTGTAGAACTAAAAAGGGTATAGGTTAAAGTAGTGTTACCGAAAATCCATCGAGCTTGAATCAGAGCAAGTTCGGGATTATGAACAAGATAAGGAATAGATCGCTGAAGAAAATCGGGTTCAGGTTGAAAATCAGCATCAAAGATGACGACATATTCACATTCTTTTGCATAGCTGCGTTTCAGGCCTTCTTTCAAGGCACCAGCTTTGTATCCAGTCCGGTTGTCTCTTACTTCGTACTTTATGTTTATCCCTTTGTTTTCCCATTTCTTGCACTCAAGCTTCACCATATCCTGTTCATGAGTTCAACCATTTTCTTATCGTTTCTTCTAAGAGAAGTTCTAGTTTTGAGATGGGATTTTGTTGTATATCTACCTGGATTGTTGGGACTGTTGAATCGTCCAATACTTGTATTATGAACCGATCAGATGGCCATGATAGCTCGCTAGTAGCTCTGATCGACCATTGATAAACCTAAAATGAATGAAGATATTTTTATGTCAATTTGAGTCTAACTCAGTCAAAACAAGCACGAAAAAGGGTAAAGAGAAAAAGAAAAAAAACAGAGCAACCTCTTTTTCATTAAACATGGGGATCTGAACAAGAACCATAGGATAAACCGAGTTCCCTATCTCGGAATCGTCTTTAATGGCTTCCCATTTATACCGTTTCTCCGGTGTCCAACGGAGCAGTTTCACAGCAACGATCACAACTCCCATATAAATTCTCTCGATGAACTGCATCACCGACAACGTGGAACAGACTGCCATCACAACCTGAAGCAGAGGGGCAATAACAGGAGCCCTAATGGCGTTCCAAATGAGAAGAAGGTGGGCTGGAATGCCATCTCCGGGCGCCCAAAATGCTCCAGGAAGAAATGCCGACGTCGAGAGCTGCTCCATTTCCGGCTCTAAGGATCAAAAATTGAAATACTGAAAAGAAATAGAAATTATTAGGGGGAAAAAAGGGTTATTTTTTATTCTGCTTCTGCTACGGATTGCAGAAGCAGAGAAGCAATAGAGGAAAGGTTTGAATGTGAAGGGGAAGTGGAGGAAGATGGGAATTTAAAGCAAAAAGTTCTTAAGGTAAGATATGGAAATTTGTGGATGGTGGGAAGTGCTAGAATTTCTCCTTTTAACCATAAGTTGTTTTTTTTTGGCTATAAAACCAGTGTGGCTGTGAGGGCTTATAGCCCTTCAAATGAGGAGGACAAACGGTATAATGTACATAATATATGTTCAAGTATGGCTCCTAACTATATGGATTTGTAATTTTTTTTTTTTTCTAACTTAAACTATGAACGTGACATTCTATGTTTTGATGAAAAAATATGATTGACAGATTAGAAATTCAAATCTCATCGTCCAACTAGACTCGGAAATCTCTCCTAACATACTGGTTTAAAATTTTGTGAGGCTGATTGTTAGGCTTTGCCTGTTATAGATGATATCAGAGTTAGATATCGAATGGTGTGCTAACGAGAACATTGACCTTCAAAGGAGGTGGATTGTTACATCCGTACATTGGTTGAAAAGAGAAATGAAACATTTCTTATAACGGTGTGGAAACTTCTCCCGGACTGGACGCATTTTAGAACCGTGAGGCTGATGACAATATGTAACGAGTCAAAATGAACAATATCTACTATTGATGGGCTTGAAGTATTACAAATAGTATAGAGCTAGACACTGAGACTTACGACAAACAATAAATAAGGGACTGAAATTGTTGAGTGACGACAATAAGGGACTGAAATTGTTGAGTGACGACAATAAGTAAGAGACAAAATATCTATTATTATAAATTATTATTTCTCTTTGAAAATTTTAATTTTTTTTATTAATATTTTAAAATGGTATTTACCTAGGTGGGAAAGGTAACTAGGCGCACACCATGGCCTTTGGAGACAAGAATATGCTCCAAAATCGAACATTAATCTTAGCAAACAACGTTAAAACAAAACATTGAATCAAAAACGATGGAATTTCCAAAGCTTCTAAGCTCAATCTCGTGTCTTTCTTATATTTAATCTTCTTCTTCTTATCCACTTGAAATTTCTACATTATTTCGAAACCCATCGCCGGAAAACATGGCGAAAGAGCGGCGAAGTTCAAGTTTCCGGTGGGTTTTCCGGAATCTTGTGCAGCCGGAGCCAGACACGGCGGCCATCGGTTTCTTATCCTTCGAAATCACAGCTCTAATGTCAAAGCTTGTTCTGCTGTGGAATCGATTACAAGACAGCGAATTCACAACAGTAAAACAAAACCTCTCAAGTTCAACAGGAATCAAGAAGCTAATTTCAGACGACGAACAGTTTCTAATGGAAATTTTCATGAAAGAAATCGTTGAAGATCTTCAATACATCGCCAAATCAATTGTGAGATTTGGGCCCAAATGTTCGGATCCTGTTCTTCACGAATTTGAAAAATTCGTCACTGACCCATTGAACAACGAATTCAATTGGTTTGGTTGGCAATACAAATGGAAGAAAATGGACAGACGAGTTAAGAAAATGCAGAGATTCATTGTACTCACGGCGGAGCTGACGAGAGAAATGGAGATTGTGGCGGAGATTGAACGGCATTTGCGGCGGAAGACGGCGATTTTCGCCTTCTCTGGCGGCAAAAGACATTCGTTCAAGTATCGGAAGAAAATTTCGTGGCACCGCCGCCATGTTCAGAGCTTGAAATTGACGACGCCTTGGAACAGAACATATGATTACATTGTTAGACTTTTCATGAGATCCATGATTACAATTATAGAACGAATCAAAATTGTGTTTGGAGTTAAGGAAATCCGGCGGCTGGATTACGGCGGAGAGAAATCGGCCGACCGCCTAGTCCCGGTGGGGAGTTGCAGGAGGTCGGAATTAGAAGAACAGGGGAAAAAACAGAGCAATAATCATTGTCCGCCATTGATGAAGATTTCTTCAGGGATTAAAAAAGCTCCTCAATTTTCGCATTTCCCATCGTTCCGAGACTGTAAAGACGGCGGAATTGGATCACCGCCGCCACTAACAGCGGCGCGCCAAACGCTGCCGTTGACGGTGAAAAACAGAGCACCATCTTCGCCGAGACGAACCAATGGCGGCCATTATTCAATCTCATCATTCTTCATCAAAGAGAATTTATCAAACCCACCTCCGAATTCCCTCGGCGTCGCCGCCTTAGCAATTCATTACAGCAAAATAGTGATTTTAATCGAGAGATTGGCGTCGGCGCCTCACCTGATCACCGCCAAGGATCGGCACGAACTCTTCAACATGTTACCAGCGAGTATCAGAAAGGCTCTGATGTCGGCAGCAAAATTTCGGCATCCGCCTTTGTATTACCCGGATCTCGCGGCTGAGTGGAAATCGGCGATGGGAAGAATATTCCAGTGGTTAGCTCCAATGGCTCGTGACATGGAGACATGGCATTCGGAGCAGAGCATTGAGAAGCAGCCCGACGGCGCAGGCACCGCCGCAGATGGCGGTGGTTCAAGGTCCCATGTGTTGTTGCTTCAGACTTTTCATTATGCAGACAGGGAGAAGACAGAGAGCGCCATTGTTGAGCTGCTTGTGGCTTTGAGCAATATTTGCAGTTCAGGTCAAATTTTTATTTAGCGTATGAAATTTATTAACGTAATTGGGCCTAACATCAAGTAAGCCCAATAAAAAATAGGCCTTATGAGTAGGCCCAAAACAAAGTTCAAATTCAAAGGGTTTACATCAATAACGTTATACTATATCACTGTCAGTCTCACGGGTTTAAAATTTGTCTATTTGGGAGAAATGTGTCTGTTAGGAGAAAGGTTTTCACACAATTATAAGCAATGTTAAGTTCTCCTCTTCTCCTCTCCAATCCATATGGGATCTCATAATTCACCTCTCTTGGAGGCCTAACGTTCTCATTGAAACAATCCAAGCTCACTGCTAACAAATATCGTCTACTTTGGTCTATTACGTGCCACCAATCTCATGGTTTTTTTTAAAATGCATACATTAAAGAGAGGTTTTCCCACCCCTATAAGGAATTTTTCGTTTCCCTTTTCAACCGACGTGGGTTTAAAAATGGGTGCTACTCTTGCCCAAACATGCTTAACTGTGAAGTTGTGATGGGATCTGGATTAGTGCTAGCATGATCGCACCTAAGTAATATGATTGTCTTATCAGTTAAGGTTGATAATACAAGTTTGTTTCATCGAATCTTAATTAATTATATATATTTAATATAATTATATTTAAGTTTCCCCTGAAAACAATTTTGAAAAATGTGTAAAAGATTGTCTGCTGGTCACATAGCCATTAGGAATTTGTCTGTTGGAAAAGCCTATAAGTCAACAAAGAAAAAGAAGGTTCTTCTCATACCTTATTCACTTTAAAAACAAATATATATATATATATTCATTATTTTTATTAAAAATAATAAAAATAAACCAAGCAATTTCTATGAAAATAAAAGGTCTAATAAATACTAATAAATTAAATTATAAATTTAATTTCACCCATTAAACATAAAATTAAAAAATTAAAAAATTAAAAATTTATTAAATACAAAATTAAAATATAATTATATAAATTTGGAGACGTCAATCTCGCCATCAATCACTCTTTAAATTTAGTTTTTTTTTTTTTTTTTATCTAAATAATAATTGTTTTTTTAGGTTAAATTAGAAAAGAGGAAGATTTAAAAAAAAGAAAAAAAGGGTAAAAAGTGAAAAAAAGAAAAGCTGAAGCAATTGGTTTGCTTTAGTCGACAACGTTTTGGCCCCACATGCCCATCTCCATCTCTCAAATTTAAAAACAAAAATTTAATTCTTTTTTATAATAAATTATTGATAATTTCATAATTTTAAAAAAATAATATTAGATAAAAATTTAAATTTTAAGTCTAATAAAACTTAAATTTTTAGATAAATTAAAAATTTTAGAATTAAAAAATTAATTTAATAAAAAATAATAATGTTAAATTGTAAAATGGGTTGAAAAGTTTATCCAATCATATATGAGACTAAGTTAGTAATTAAACTAATAAAGTGCATTTAGTTTAATATAAATTTTTGAATTAATTTAGATTATCATTTTTTTTTGTTAATTAGTAATAAAAAGCACTTTAGAAATTAGACTAATTTAAATTCCTTTATTTATTTTTACACGGATTATAGAATTTGTCTTGTTCCCTAATTTTTTTAACCATATAAATTAAATTATTACAAATTTAAACATATAAAAATTTAAATACTCAAATTAATAAAAAGATTTAGGTTCACATTAAGTTTATTTTTAGATTATATATATATATATATATAATTAATTAATTAATTAAAATAAAAACCCCAAAAGTTTGTTATTTGACTTTGACTTGACATTCAAATTGTTTATGGCTTTGTCTGAAGAATTTAAATATACTAAAAAAAGGTAAAATAAAAGTGAATTGAAGATGGAAATAAAATTGTAAAGTAAATATTTTACCAATTGAAATAAAATGGTAAAAAAATAATTTATTAACTTCAAGAAATGTGATATATAGGGCCCACAAAAGGCAATAAAGCTGATAACATTATTACTTTAGCTAAGAGTAGTTTGTCAGAAAAAAAATGTTTTTTTTATATTTTTTATGACGTAAAAAATATTAGGACGATGTACCATCTTACTCGATTATATCATGACACTTTTCTATCTTGACTGTTATACTGTGCGACAACATAGGAAGGTCGTCTCGGAGTGTCGGTCTTATCGTGTCTCAGCATCCATGTATTTGAAAGAAAAAAAACTATCGTAATTCGAAGTTTTGAGAAACGAGGTCGGATAAGTTAATGAATGAAAGAAAAAGAAAAAAAGGAAACAAATTCCCATTCTTCACTCATTTCATTATATGAGGAGTGGAAGACAGCAATGATTCAAATAAAATTGTAAAATCATTCCCTCTCTCAGTTTCAATCAGCCCCTTAATTTTTTTATGATCATAATCTCTTTTTCTTAATTAATCAATTCTCAAACACATTCTTTAATCATTCCCCATTTCCCTTTCTCTGTTTGTGAATTGATTGGCGGATCAAACAGATTCTGTTTCTCTGTCTCTGTAACCTTCTTCTTCCTCAGACAGAGACAAATCAACACGATATTCCTTTGCTTTTTTTCCATTTGGGTTCCTTCAATTCTTTCTACAAACCCATTTCAGGCCCCAAATCCTTCGATGGTGATGATGATGGTGAAGGAGAAGAAGGAGGTGAAGATTTTCAGTTCCGCCATAGCTTTTCTTCTCTGCATTACCCTTTTGATTTCACCTTCTCTCTGTTTAGATGATACTTCTGCTCTGATTCGCTTCCGTCTTCAAGCTGATTCCCATGGCGGCCTCCTCGGAAACTGGACTGGTTCTGATGCTTGTGGTTCTTCATGGCGGGGAGTTCAGTGCTCTGTTAATGGCCGCGTTATCGCTCTTTCTCTTCCTTCTATGAACTTGCGTGGCCCCATTGAGTCTTTAGCGCCGCTCGATCAGCTCCGCGTACTCGATCTCCATGACAACCGTTTGAACGGAACCATTTCGCCGATTGTGAACTGTACGAATCTCAAGCTGTTGTATCTCTCTGGCAATGACTTCTCCGGCGAGATTCCGCCGGGATTCTCGTCTCTCAGACGACTTCTCCGACTGGATTTGTCTGATAACAACATTCGCGGCGGAATTCCTGAGGATCTCTCGAAATTGTCTCGACTTCTTACTCTCCGTTTGCAGAATAATGTCCTCTCCGGCACGGTTCCCGATCTCTCTGTTTCGCTTGTGAATCTTACTGAAGTTAATTTAACCAACAATGAACTGTACGGACGGTTACCTGACGGGATGGTGAAGAAATTTGGCGAGAAGAGTTTCACCGGTAACGAAGGGGTCTGTGGGTCGAGTCCTTTACCGATCTGTTCGGTTACTAGTTCACCGCCGGCGTCGGATTCCGGCCGAACGGTACCATCAAATCCAATCTCAATACCGAAAAACCCTAATATCAGTCCGAACATTAAGGAATCGCGAAAAGGGCTCAGCCCTGGCGCGATTGTTGCGATTGTGATCGCAAACTGCGTTGCATTGCTCGTGATTATCTCCTTCGTCGTCGCGTATTACTGCGCTCGTGACCGGAGCTCGAGTTCCATGGCGGGAAGCGACAGTGGGAAGAGAAGAAAGAGCGGAAGTAGCTACGGAAGCGAGAAAAGAGTCTACGCCAATGGCGGTGGCGACAGTGACAGTACTAACGCCACAGATAGAAGCAAACTGGTGTTCTTCGATTGGAAGAAGCAATTCGAGCTTGAAGATTTGCTGAGAGCCTCGGCGGAGATGCTCGGAAAAGGAAGCTTGGGGACTGTGTACAGGGCGGTACTCGACGACGGTTGTACAGTGGCGGTGAAGAGATTGAAGGATGCAAATCCATGTCCGAGGAAGGATTTTGAACAGTACATGGATGTGATTGGGAAGCTGAAACATCGAAATATTGTTAGATTGAGAGCTTTTTACTATGCTAAAGAAGAAAAGCTTCTTGTTTATGATTATCTTCCTAATGGAAGCTTGCATTCTCTTCTCCATGGTTGGTTCTGTTGAAGCTTTTGAGCATGCTTACAAACTGTTCGATGAAATTCACCAATGAAAATTTTTGCTGATTTTTCTGGTTTTGTTGTTGTTTTTGCTGATTGAATCAGGTAATCGAGGTCCAGGAAGGATTCCATTGGATTGGACGACGAGAATCAGTTTGCTTTTGGGTGCTGCTCGTGGTCTAGCAAGAATCCATGGAGAATACAATGCTTCAAAGATCCCCCATGGAAATGTCAAGTCTTCTAACGTTCTTCTTGACAAAAATGGAGTTGCTTGCATTTCTGATTTTGGGTTGTCTCTCCTTCTCAATCCTGTCCACGCCATTGCTAGGTTGGGAGGGTACAAGGCTCCGGAACAGGACGAGACAAAACGACTCTCTCAAAAGGCAGATGTCTATAGCTTTGGAGTTTTGATGCTAGAAGTCTTGACCGGGCGTGCACCATCGCTTTACCCATCGCCTTTGCACTCACGAAACGACGAGCAAGAGCAGGCAGTAGATCTCCCCAATTGGGTTCGATCCATAGTGAAAGAAGAGTGGACGGCTGAGGTGTTTGATCCCGAGCTATTACGGTACAAGAACATTGAGGAGGAGCTTGTGTCGATGCTTCATGTTGGGTTGGTTTGCATTCTTCCTCAGCCTGAGAAGAGACCGACGATGGTGGAAGTGGCAAAGATGATCGAAGATATCAGGGTCGAGCAATCCCCGCTCGGAGAAGATTACGACGAATCACGTAATTCGCTTTCGCCTTCCCTTGCAACCACAGAAGATGGCATGGTGTAGCTAGAATTTTCAGGTGGATTGTTGATCAAGATGATATGCTTAGTTTAAATTAATGTTGTGTCTGCATTTTCTCATGCAAATTTATGGTATTTATTAGAATGTATCCTTTTGTGTTTATTGTAAAACTTTGATTAACGTATGTTTGCTCCAAGCAGCAGTGGGAAAGATTTGTTGATCTTCCCCTAACCTGTTATTAACCTAATTAATTTGGTTTTCTTACCATAAGTTTGGGATTGCAATCAAAATCATATATATTGGATTTTTTGTAATTCTTTTATAATCTATTTTAAGTCGGCACCAATCAGTGTGCCAACGAGAATACGAGCTTCAAAAGAGGTGGATTGGATTGTGAGATCCCACATTGATTGGAGAGGATGGATGAAACGAAACATTTAAACAAAACATTTTTTATAAGGGTGTAGAAACTTTTTTTTGGTAGATCCGTTTTAAAATCGTAAGGCTAACACGTAAGGCTAACACTGTTACGAGTCAAAACAGACAATATCCGTTAGAGTGATGGAGTGAGACATTTTCGCTCGTGAGAAACATCTTTGATTTTTTTTTTTTTTTTTTTTTTTTTTTTTTTTTTTTTTTTTTTTTTTTTTTTTTTTTTTTTTTTTTTTTTTTTTTTTTTT
>NW_019272041.1:3180397-3216695 GCF_002738345.1 Cucurbita maxima
TTTTTTTTTTTTTTTTTTTTTTTTTTTTTTTTTTTTTTTTTTTTTTTTTTTTTTTTTTTTTTTTTTTGTTATGAATTTAAACCAAAAATAAATATTGCCTTAAAAATTGGGCTTTCTTTTAAATTATTTTGGTTCATTTGTTAATATTTATTTGACTTTAAATATGCAATAACTCTAAACTTAGAAAACACTCCAATTTACTATTTTTCTCTTTAACCATTTAATTTACTCACCACTCACACAAAATAGGTTAATAAAACAATAACTTAAGAACATAGCAACAATTTATTAATAAATTTAACATTTTGTTTAGCAAAATGACTTAATACAAAACTTTAATATCATTTCAATTCATGTAAATAAGCTTTAAAAAATACCATATACTAAGGTTAAACCTTAGGACGATGTATTTTTTTTTTTTTTTGGTGTCGACACGATGAACATGATGCTACACAAGCAAAGATTCCACAACTATGAAAGCAATTACTACAAAAGACAAGAATCGTTATTACAAATGTATTATATCATCAAGAGATTACATAACGACCCTGGTCTTACTATCAGGAGTACCGAACTTTCAACGAGAAAAAATAAAAGAATACGAGATAGAATTCACTAACGATCGACCCAGCGTGCTATAACTCAGCACAAACTCCCACAAGCCACAAAACCAACCAATCTCAAGTAAAAGAAACTTTTTTGTAACAGCACGCTTCTGCAACACACTTGGTATTTTATACATTATGAAAAACAGCAAAAGGCTGTGTTTGAATCATACATTGAAAACGTTCAACTTACAAACACTTCGCATACATTACATGACAAGTATACATATCAATACACTTCAAATCTGCCATCCCCAACCCATTTCTTAGCCTACCCTTCCACTGAACCAATAATAGTATACATACAACAAATATAAATACAAATGCAGAAGAAATTTTGGCACCACACCAAGAATCAGATCTTCAGATTAGTAATCAGAATCTACTCTACTTTCACACTGAGTTACTAAGCAAGTAACATAGCAAACCAAATCCTAGCCAGGAAAGATCCCAGAAACTGAGAGGGCAGCTACCATTTCTTAAACGAGCCAACCGAACACTCTATGGACTCAACACGAAATACCTAATACTAAATATTTTTAAGTATCACGAACACTAGCTAATTCCTCCATTTTGATCAATCAGTGTACCCACTTGGTCTCCGCACAATGCTTTTGAGATATTTCCAGGCTCAAGAAGATTAAAGACAACGACTGTAAAAATAAAATTGGGTTGGATTTTATCTGATTCTTAAACAGCAACGCAATAAACAGGAAAAAACTGAACTCCCAAGCATTGAAGGAGGATTCGACCATTATCGTTTTATAATCTAGTTTCTAGTACTTGCTCTACCTCATGGATAAAAAAATGTCCGAAACTTGTATTTAGTGTTATGAGATCAAACCAGAATTTTCTGCCTGTCGCTGTATGGAATTGGTATCGTAAAATAAACTAGAATTGAATGCATTAGTTGAAAAGACTATACCTGAATACTACATTAATAATATATAAACAAGAAAACGTACCCGGAATGTTGTTCTCTTCGCAGAAAGTTAATGCAGTCACGTCCATGCTTGTGGCACCTCTTGAGGCCAACTCTCTGAAAGAGATGTGCTTGAATGTAAAATTGTTGTCTTGCGAACTGCAGTCATACACCCCATCAGCATTGGTACCTTTAAGAACTGCCTCGGCATGAACTAAGAGAGAAAGGCAAGTAAAACTACGTAAGCATTCAAATCCTAAAGACTAGCATATGATGCTGCAACAACAAAGCTAAAAGAGAGGATGGTAGGCAGAGGGTAATACTCTCAGAAGCTCGAAGAGCTGCAGCTGTATCAGTGAAAAATAGGGGATTGCCAGTGCCAGTGCCAATGCCACCAAATATAACTACTCTGCCTTTCTCAAGATGCCTTATAGCACGTTGCCTACTGTATGGTTCAGCAACCTCATGAAGCATAAATGCAGATTGGACACGAGTCTGGACTCCCATATTCTCTATTGCTGACTGGAGAAGTATTGAATTCATCAAAGTAGCCATCATACTGTATAAATGGTATTCAAGACGTCAACATCAGTCATGCACATAGTAACACGATGAGATGTTTATCGAGTAGGTTTTACCAACAAATTAAGGTCAGGATATACATAAACCTATCCTAAATTAAATGGCATAGCATTTCTTTAGCTACCACTAGCAGCACCTATCCAGCCAACAAAGAACATATGATATGTTCCAACATCTTCGTACAACTTTAACATTCTTCTTTTGATCTATCCCAATAAACCTCAGATGCATTCATGGTCTCAACTACACATCACTAGACCTAGTGTGACAACTTTCAAGCTTTAGAAACTTTAGAATTCAAGGATATAGCGGTACAAGTTGCAACAGATAATCGGAGATCCTATTCAAGAGGATTAGGAACTTATTCAAAAGGATGTGAAATTTTTGTGACACTTAATCAAAAGGATTAGGAACTGGAATGTTTTTATCTCTAAAGATCTTATCTTAGAAAATGTTCTGCATGTTCCTAACCTTAAATGCAATCTTCTTTCAATAGCAAACTAGCAATTACGAAAAAAAATGCATTATAACCTTCTACTCACATGGGTGTATTTTTCAAGATTTGGATTTGGGGAAGACGATTGACAATGCTAAAGAATATTTGGGTTCACTATATCCTGAATATCCCCAAGCCTCATGTAAAGAAGTTAGCCGTTACTAAATCCTTTTTTTCTTCTTCTTCTTCTTCTAAAGATAATTATGACAGTAGGATAAATCTTTTTTTCAATAAAAGTTCTAAAGATAATTTTTATCCTATAGTAGGATTTAGCCTCGAGTAAAGGAACTTTTATCCTACGATTGGCAATGCACCAACATTTAGGCCATCCCAATTTATGTATTTGAGAAGAATATTTCCAGATATTTTTAGTAAAAGTTCTCTGGTTTTTCAATGTGAACCTTGTGAAATGGCAAAACTGACTTGATCTTCATATCCGATACGTCCTAGAGCCCAAGCTGGATCTAATGAACATATACAAATCCAAATTGAGGGGAATGTTGAAAACAGAAGAATTTCTCAAATATCTTTGCATCTTTGTAATTGTGTATCTCCTTTATTGTCGTTTCCTTCTTTGTTTTTTGTTTTTTTTTTCTTTTGTCACCGCAAGGGTTTTTACTTTATTTAACCTATTTTCTCTCCCTTTAAAGATAGGGTTATACTGGTGAATAGTAGTGAAATAAAAGATATCTTACTCCGGTAAAAATTACACTTCCCATATCACTAGCATTTGTCGAAAAGCCTCTTGCTTCATATTCTAGATAACAAACCTCTAAATTTTCTATAATGTCACATAAAACACTGATTTTAGTACCTCTATGTTATCTTGTTTAGGAGAGGTACAATATGAACAAATCAATGTAAAATATCAAAACATCCTATTAAGTAATGGGAAAGAAGATTTAGTATCGCCAAGGTGGTGAGTGAAAACGTACCCAATTTGGTATGCTGTACATCTATCTAAACCTGTTGCAGTCACCCAAGAATCTCCACAAAAGAAGTTACGACCTCCAACAACGATTGCCACCTGTAATATTATAATAAACAATATAGCTCGACGTGAATAAATGGAAAGATGCAATAAAAAGTGGTTAAACGCAATAATCAGTACCTCCACACCCAGGCGACAAGCTATTACAACTTCTCTAGCAATTGCCATTGTAACCTAATCATCAGAGAAACAAACTTGATGCTTGCAACTATCCATCCTAATGATATAATGTTATAACTCCTAAGAAGCTAACAAGAAAATTCTATTAACCTTCGGGTCGATGTTGTTAGGACCAGTCCCTGTAAGAGCTGTACCACTTATTTTAAAGACAACTCTTCGCCACCTTGGACTGGAAACTGATTTGGGTTTTAGATTATTCATATGCCCAGTAGTATTGGGTGCGGGAATAACGTACCTGCGAGGTGGATTGCGAAAACAACAACTAATTAGTTGTTAACCTCTTGAACATAACTAACACAAAATGTCTTTCGTTTGGAGGAAGCTAGAGACATGAAATTATAAGAATCAAACTCAAGAGAAAATTGAAAAACCAACTTATTGTTAGCAGTTCATTAGGCATATCCAGATATGTGTTTCTTATATGTTCATTTACACCAAGTGACTCCAGACTACTCAGCTTAGAACACAATAAAATACACCATTGGGTAATAATATGTCATGCAAATGAAACTGAAATCTGCTTCCAAAAGCAAGTCTAACCAGTTTCATTTTCACATCATAAACCTACATTACAATAGCCAGGCCGAACAACAAATTATGAGTTCATCAACACACCTGCAAACTGCAAACACATGACCAATAAAACCCAAGAGATTAAAAACAGACTGGACGTTCTAGAGATACCATAAATCGATTTTTCGAGACAAAGCCATCACTAGACATATGAAAGTGTCTTTGCTGCTATTAATGTTTTCGGACAAGTTAAAAATTCTAAACATTTGCTGCAATTCTTGAACGATCTTGATCCAGTATTATCTGAACACTGTTTTCAAAGAAATGCACTTAAAATTTCAAACTGCTCCTTTCACTCCCAGAGCCATGACCAGTAAGTACAGGATCCGAGGATGAAAGAATAGCAGATATACTCGTAATTACAACCACATCAGTTGAGGAGATGAAGGAGCATTATTTATAAGGGTGTGAAAACCTCTCCCTAGCAGACCTGCTAGGGACCTATTTTAAAAACCTTGAGGGGAAGCTCAAAAGGAAAATCTCAAAAAGACAATATGGGCTAGCTAACGGTGAGCTTGGTCGGTTAGAACAATCCCCAACAGCAAAAATATGTGAAGAACTTGGGTCTCTTGCAGAGTTGATATGCAAATAGAAGATTAAACTAGACATTAAGAACTAATGGTCACCAGAATCCAAAAGAAAAAAAAAACATAGAGAACATATTATTTCAAAACATGTTTTGTTCTCCAAATCATAGTTGTAGAATGCTATACAACGGGAAGAAAGAGGCGGGAAGGAGTAGAACCTCTTTGATATCCTCGGAGTAGTCGCCGATGAGCCAACGCTTCGATCTTCGTCAGACACAACCTTCATCGTCAAAGAATTTCCAACAATTTGCTCCATCTGCTTATACCAAGGCCAGTGGCTGATCGAAATGCCACCGTTACTCATCCTTTGCCTCTCCAACTTGTACCTCTTCTTTAAGTTGTCTACTTTGTTCTTACACTGCTCTACGCTCTTGCTCTGCTTCTCGCACCGTTCACTCACAGTTGCAGCCACTTCCTCCCAATCCCTCCCTCTCAAATTCCCCCTATTCAGCTGCGTAAATTTCTCCGTATACGCATCCAGAAGGCACGAGATAGCCGCATCGCTCCACTCCTCTCGATCCTTCCTGTATTCTCCCCCACTGGGCGAAGGCTTCGCTCTTTTGTAACTATAAGAACCTCCTTCCTCCCCAAGCTCATCCGACTGATCCTTCCTCTTCTCAACTCGCACATCAACATCAACACCAACACCAACACCAATCCGATTCTGATCTCCGTTACCAAATGAACTGGAGCAGAAAGTAGCATCGCCATAGTCCTCCCC
Organism: Cucurbita maxima; assembly: GCF_002738345.1. Lineage (NCBI taxonomy): Eukaryota > Viridiplantae > Streptophyta > Magnoliopsida > Cucurbitales > Cucurbitaceae > Cucurbita > Cucurbita maxima. Next base: position 3,186,055 of record NW_019272041.1, read on the forward strand.
ATCGTCCTCCTCCTCCTCCTCCTCCTTATCTATCCGCCCGCCGATCTTCTTCGGACTTCCGGACGGCGCGAGAATCGGCTGAGCCGCTTGAGTGGAAGGTGGCGGAGGCGGCGGTGGGTGGACAGAAGACGATCGAGGCGTGAAGCGGTGAGGAACGTAGGATTGATGGATATGCTGAGGATTTGGAATATGATGGTGGTTGGTGGTGGATTGGTGGTGGTTGTGGTGGTGGTGATCGTCGCTGAGGAGAGAGAAGTCATCGTCACAGGAAGCCATTAGAGGACGTTAGGGTTAGAGTTCAAGCTCCAGCGGGAACAAACGACGGCGTTAGGGGAGTAGAACGAAACGTTTGAGGGCGTTTTCAAATTCAGACGAAAATGATTTGACGGAACTGACCCTGCCGTCAAGTTTTGACGAGTATATTCTCACGGTTCCGTTAACTACAGATAAATTTCAATCGCGTTCCAACATGGTGGTGCCCTTGTAATTGAGGTCCGTGACGATCGTTAGGCCTTTTTCTATTTCCAGAAATACCCTTCTTTACTCTTGGAAATTGTCGATACTCTCCCTTTATCAATTTTCTCGCGTCGTTTATGGACAATTACGTCAATATGGCATAAATTTATTAATCAATAAAATACCTTTAAAATTGAAATTTCTTTTTTAATATAAAAAAAAAAAAGTATAATTTAAAAAGTTTTAAAGCATATAAAATAATTGCGGGTTTTAATGATTTTTTTTAATCAGCACGAATAAATTTCATTAAAAAAGAAAAAAAAAAAGAAAATAGAGAAAGTAAACATGAAAGCTAAAAAGGAGAAATGACAAAATAAAAATATATGGTATGTATAATGAATTAAATTTAATACCTTTTGTGTGAAATTTAATTAAGACTATTTCAATATATTAACCTCGACATAATTACACAAGTATCTGAATTTTAAAAAAATTAAAATATTGAAAAAGTTATTTTAATCGGGCTGGACAGCTGGACTTGAGCCCAATAGGTTCAAATTTTTGTTTCTCTTTAGGCTTAGGCGGCCAAGATGGGCCGATAACCACTAATAATACCAAAAATAGCGGAGGAATTTTGTTGATTTAAATAAATAATAATAAAAAAAAAATAAAATATTTTATTTCATATTCTAAGATCACCCCTTATTAAAAGTGGCTAATGGAGTTTTTCTGACCCATAGGTTTAGCTCGGACATTTATAACAGGACCTAAATAAGCCTCTCCGATGCTTATGTGTATGCCTTTTCAGTTTAGGAAATGGACGCCCAAAACTCGGGTTCATTTTGGTGTAGCTCCAAGGTACCTATAGATGCGAACTCAACTGTTTGTCAATGAAGCCAGCCGAAGTCCCACCGTGGTACGCCCGCCTGATACTTAAATAATTCATATTTTTAAATAATATTGAAAGGAAAAAAATTATTAAAAAATAAATCATGAAAACAAAACTAAGGGTGATTGATTATACAGTTTGTTCTAAAATTAGTAAATTTACATCCCCTGATTTTGAAGCCCTAACCCTAATCCCCTTTCTTCATCGTCTTCAACCTGTAATCGACGATGGATCCCCTCGCTTATTGGAGGAATGCTGCTGCTGATAATGGTGCATATCCATCCAATCCAACTCCTTCTGCTTCACCATCAGCACCATCCTCTCCGTCTCCAGCCTTCTCTTCTCGTTCTCCAGCTTCGCCCTCTCCATATCCCTCTCCTTCTTGCTCCTGAACTTCAGCCATTTCAGCCGCTGCTTCTCCAGCTCGAACGCCTGCGATTGGTACTTCACCTGTTGCTCTTCAAGCTGAATCAACCGGCTCTTCATCCACTGCTTCTTCTCCCACAGACTCCTCCCCCCGTCCTGCAGCACTCCGATCACCTCTGCATTCAATTGCTGCATCGCAGCCACCGCCGCCACTGCAATCCCCCCTTTCCTCGCCCGCTTCCTCGATTCCGTCTCATCCTCCTCTTCGTGACCTCTCGAAGTTCCTTCAATTTCCTCCTCCTCCTCGTCATCCTCATCTTCCTCCGATTCGTCTTCTTCGTCGTCCTCATCATCGTCATCTCCGTCCGCTCCTACTGTCGCCGCGGCAGCGGCGGTCTCCGTCGCGTGGAAGCATCGTTGTTGTTGTTGTTGTTGTTGTTGGTGTTGTTGAAGGTGGGAGGGTGGTTCTGCTGCAGTGTCCGGAGAAGGATGGGCGCCTCCTCCACCGTTGTTGCCAGTGCTGTGACGGCAAGTGTTGTGGTAAGCGCACATTTCTCTGAAGAATAGATGTTTAGAATTGAGTAATTTTCGAACTTCTTCCTTCGTTTTTGGTGTTAATTCCATCGAATCCAATAGCGTTTGATTCTCGACGACTCTGCAAGCGGTTCCTTTCCCCAAAATGTCGTTAACTCGTTTATATCTTTTGTTTAAATCGTTGAATTTGTCTTCGCATTGCTGTGGCGAAACGTAAAATCCCTTCTCCATCATCGCTCTGGAAACCGATTTCCATTTCCCTTTCTTCTGCAGCAGTCCCACTGGTTTTTTCTTGCCGGCGTGGTCCGCTTGCTCCGTCCCACCTTCATCGCCGATGTAAAACACCGCCGTGATTAACAGCCGGACCATCATATCCGTCCATTTCATCCTCTGCCATGGGGAGATCTTCTTCTTTCCATCGCTGTTGCCGTCCTCCACCGCGAACCCCTGCTCCTCGTCATCGCTGAGATTCGACTGCTGCGGCTTGGGCTTCGCAGGGTAAGGGTATCTCACGGCGGTAGGCGGCGGTTGTTGTTGGAGTTGCGGCTTTTGTGGGACGTAAGACACCATTGAAGGGTGATGTAATTGGTGAGAATTCGGGGGATTCGTGGGGTGTGGATGAAGAGGTAAATCCAATCCCAACATTGCCGAATTCATCCCGGAAAACATTCCTCCTCCGCCACCGCCACCGCCACCGCCTCCACCTCCACAGTCGCCTCCTAAACTATCGCTTTCCATTAAAACCACACCCAAATTTCTCCGGTTCGCCGTTACAAATTCCAGAAATAGAACCAAACCCAGAAACAGAAATCCCTTCAAACCAGAAATATCTTATTCTAGAGAGAGAGAGAGAAGAACGGTGGGTTTATGGGATCGTGCGAGTGAGAGAAAGTGAAAGAGAGGGTATATAGATAGAAGAAGGGCAGCCGGTTTTGGGAGAGCGGATAGCGGTATTGGGTTGACAGAAAACCGCCCATGGTTTTGAGAGGCAGCGGCGTTGGTGGAAATTTGGAAACAAGAAGAAACCCACAGGATTCAGAAGAGAGAAAGTTGAATAGGGTTTGTGAGTGGCTGTTTGGTTTGGTAAAACGCCTTTGCCATTACACACATCGTTTTTTTCCACTCTCTTTCTTATTTCTTCTCTCCATTCTTCTTTGGTCAACCCTTTTGTGACTTTATCATTGTTTTGAATTTAAATATATTTTGTCTAAATTAATACAAATATTTTTATTTTGCATTTGAAAATTTTAATTCTTTTTATAAATTAATTCATGTATTAAATTTATGTTTCCTCCCACTTTCCTCTATTTTTTTTCTTACCATTTGAGTCGAGTCACACAAATACCCTATTAATGAAAAGATGTTCGGGGCACGAGAGCCGATCCGTAACATCTTATAACTCTCGTGTATTTTTCGTACAATACAAGTCCGCATTATATGTTTTTTCTCGTGAGACCTTTTTTTGTTACCTTTTCTGGAAAGCTTTTGTTATCGTGACGTTACCTTCCACTTTTGCGATCTTTTAAAAAATAACATCTACATTTCACAAGATATTATCCGCTTTAGCCCGTTACGTATCATCATCAATCTCACAATTCTAAAACGCGTCTACTAGAGGCCCAATGTCTTCGCTCCTCTCCAATTGTATGTTTCGTTCTCCTCTCTAATCAATGCGTGATCTCACAATGCATTTTCCTTGAGGGCTCAATGTTCTCTTTGACACCGCCCAATGCATCAGATGTTATCTGCTTTAGGTTTTTCTTTTCGAGCTATCCCCAAAGTTTTAAAACATGTCTATTAGGGAGAGGTTTTCATGCCTTTGTAAGGAATGTTTTGTTTCCCTCTTCAACAGATGTGAGGTCTCACTATAACAATTGTGAAAATGTAGCCTATTAGTCTTTCGACTACACACCGACCATAACGTACAAAATCGAGCACAAGAGGCCATCAACGTCAAACTTGCAGCCAAAGACTTTCCTCCATAGGGAAATATTTACTACGGTAGAATAAATGGTCCCAAATATCATTTTCTACCACCATTTATAAGTTTTTACCATAGCCGAACATTCTCGATCAACTTTCAACTTCCTTTTGTGCCTCTCCACGTCATGAATGCATTTCGGTAAGGTTCAACAATAAAACACAATGATGAAGAAAAATAACCCAAAAAAAAAATCAAAATTATAATATAACTTTAATTCTTGTTTTATAATTTATATTTGCCATAACCTTTTTGTTTGAGAGATGTTAAAATAAAATAAAAAATAAATTAAAATTGGGCCGCTTGAAGTAATCCACATTCATTTTGGGCCGACATTGTTAGGCCCAAAACCCAAAACCAAATATAAATATTTGTTTTATGCAATCTCCCCAACTTCCCCTATTATTACATCTACTTTCTTTAACAACAAATTAGATAAATGGTTAAACTAAATAATAATAATAATAATAATTTATCATATTTTCATTCACAATTATATCTATAACCATTTTAAAATTTAAAATTATTAATATTTCCACAATTTTTATAATTCACGATTCACTCATTCAAAAATAAATAAATAAATGGAAATTAATATTATTAACTTTTCTAAACAATTTAACCATAATTTTAAAATTAAAGACATAAATTTATTTTCAAAATAAGCTAATAATTATGCCCAATTACTTTCCACCATAAATATCTCATCATGTTGATATATTTCCCATCATTTTTAAAAAAAAAATATTTTTTAAGAAAATAATTTTACACGTGAATTTTTGATGAGACGCCGAAGATATTAATTTGGATCGTCCCATCAATCAATTAATCCGACATTTTACACTATTTTAATTAATTTTGATAAAGACTTGTTTGATTTGTTTAAATATATTCACGTGGTTAATACCGAAAACTTAAGTATATGATTGTTTTTTTTCGATCGTGTCTTAAAATAATTTCTATATATTTTTTAAAAATATATTCATGAAATAAGAATAGCCTATTTAAAGGTCTTATTAGGTGTATCATCCCTAGACTATACAAAATTTAAGCACTTCGGTTAGAAGACCTAACATAGAGACTAAATTTGTAATTTGATCCTAAAATGAAAAACTATTGGTACAAAATAAGATAGCCAATGAGCCTCTTTGGAGTGTTGTTAGCGTCTTGTTCATTGAACTATGTTTAAATTGTTAATTGGAGTTTAGTTTCCCTCTCTAATCGCTATTATACCATTTGTAACGCTCCCAAAACCACCGCTACTATATATTGTCTTTTTTAGACTTTCATTTTCGAGCTTTCCCTCTCCAATCAACGTAAGATCTCACAATCCACCCCCTTGGCCATCACTGGCACACCGCTCGGTGTCCGACTCTGATACCATTTGTAACGCCCCCAAGCCCATTGCTAATATGTATTGTATTCTTTAGGCTTTCCTTTTCGAACTTCCCTTCTCCAACCGATGTGGGATCTCACAATTCACCCTTTGGCCCCAACGTCCTTGCTAGAACAGCACTCGGTGTTTAGCTCTAATACCATTTGTAACGACCTAAACCCACAATAGATATTCCCTCAAGGTTTTTAAACGTACCCGCTAGGAAATGGTTTCAACACTGTTATAAAAAAAATGCTTCATTTCCCTCAAAAACCGACATGTAATCTCACATATACGTTCAACCATGTGGTTAGATATCCGAACATACATTTAAAAAAACCCTTTTGAATCATATATCACATCCTCCATATGCCATTGATATATCACAAAATCATAACATGCTCAAAATGTGTAAACCAAAAAGAGTAGAATAAAAAAGGTGTCTCCTTTGGCGTTAGGTCATAAAACTTGATAACCCATTAACGAGGCGAGAGATCTCAAAGCCCGCCCTCCACGATCCGTAGTTAGTGTCGCAGTGGGGCTTCCAAGTTCTCCAATGGCTGAAACCAAAAGGGAAAAAGAAATAAACAAAACTCATCCCAACTCTGTAAATTTCAACCGCCCACCACTCATCTCCTTCCACGTCCATTTTCCTTCCCTGTTCTGAATTTCCCACGGCCTATTTCCGTGCCCACTTGTCGCACCGAACCCATCTGCGTGAGCCCTTGGAAGAGCTCCAAATTCTTCGATTCGGTGGTTTCTTTATCCTAATTTGACTTGCTTCGATTCGTTTCGTTTCGTTCTCTGTGTTGCTTTTTGTAGCTCGCCATACCCTTTTGCCTCCATTTGCCTTTCCCTCACTTTCCTGTCCCGAAAAGGCAAAAGTTCGCTTTCGAATTTGTATTTGTTTGGTTGGTTTTCATCGAAATCCGTGTCCGGATTTCAAGGACCTGAAACCGCCGGACGAGGGTCGTGGTTTTGATTTTGTTTTTTGTTATTATTTTTAATCCAATCTTGAATGTTTTTTGTGCCGGTGATGATGATGATGCGATGACCTGTAGAAATTGCTGAATTTTGAGGTTTTGATTTTGGAATTGGCGGCGATGGGGGCTTCGCTCTCGAACTTGAGTGAAGTAGCCAATGGCTCCACCATCGGTCCTGGCCTTGGCGACATACCGGAGAGTTGTGTCGCCTGTGTTTTTCTTTACCTTACTCCGCCGGAGATTTGTAACCTCGCTCGGCTTAACAGGGCGTTTCGCGGCGCCGCTTCATCGGATGCCGTTTGGGAATCGAAATTGCCCTCGAATTATCAAGATCTTCTCGATTTGTTGCCCCCCGAACGGTACCAAAATCTGTCAAAAAAGGATATCTATGCTCTGCTATCTCGTCCAGTTCCATTCGATGGTGGAAATAAGGTGGTTCGTCGGCTTCCCTATCGCCGCATTTCATTTCGTTTTTGCTATTTCTTTTCTGGGTTGGAATTTATTTGTTAGGGTTTTGATGTTTGATTCATTTGTGAATTTGGGAGTTCTAATTTTTGGAGGAAGGTATGTTTGTTCACGGAATTTGGAACCATTTTTCAGGAGGTGTGGCTGGATAGAATCACTGGAAGGATTTGCATGTCGATATCAGCTAAGGCCATGGCTATTACAGGAATTGATGACAGAAGATACTGGAATTGGATTCCTACTGAAGAGTCTCGGTTAGATTTGGATTGTTCTTAGCTTCAAACTTTTGAAATTTTTTCTTGTTCTATCCAAGTTTTGAATACTAGAAAAAAATAGTTTCTAAGAACTTATCTTTGTTTTTGGAATTTGGCTCACCTAAACGCCTCGAGGGGTGGCACTCTTCTTCGGAACGAGGAGTTGCTTGCCCGAAAGATTTTCAATATTTTCGTAAGAGAGGTGAAATTCATGGTAGAGAATTGACAAGAAAACACAACATTTTCAAAAACGAAATAGTTATCAAACTGAGTTTAGCTTTTTAGTTGTTGCTTGTGGTCTTTTTGTTCTTGAATTGAGTTTAAATCAGGCAATCCATTCAAGTAATGAAAAGTTTTAATCGTGCTTGCAAAAGAGATTGTTAGCATTTTGATGGAAGATTCAACTATGAACAGATAAGGTGAGTGGCTTTTATTGAATGCATGGACTCCTTTGGTTTCTTCTGATTATTTTGTTTATTTGTCGAGGCAGTCGTTAGGATAGAATGAATATTCGTCGAAACATCTTTTCGTGCGTAAACTGGCCCTTGATGGACAATAAGGGGATAATTTATAGTCTGTTCTTTGGCTATGATGAACATGGAAAATTCTGCTTTGGTTTTGTTTTAAGATATCTTTTGAATAAGTTTCTGAATTATTTGTTTGCTCTTAGGCGCTGCTATGGTTCTTGTTCTGGTAATTTATGAATGTTTATATGAAGTTCTTGAGATAGTTCATGATGCAAATAGACTTGATAAGCTTTTTAATCAGAGCAATGAGATTTCCATCGAGCAGGGTTGCTAGAATTCATGTTCGATCCAGTTGTTATTTAGCTAAGTGTTACGATCTTACGAAACAGCAGCACGACTCTTATGTTTCTCGATCTTTTCAGGTTCAATGTTGTGGCATATCTGCAGCAAATTTGGTGGTTTGAAGTAGATGGGATGGTAAAATTCCCATTTCCTGCTGATATCTATACACTGACCTTCAGACTTCACCTTGGAAGGTTCTATAAGCGGCTTGGTCGACGTACATGCAGCTTCGAGCATACTCACGGTTGGGGCGTAAAGCCAGTACGGTTTGAAATGTCTACTTCTGATGGACAGCAAGCAACGCATGAATTCTGTTTAGACGAGCACGGTTTTATTGATGTAAGTGGACACCGTAAGCGTGGGTGTTGGATAGAATACAAGGTAGGTGAATTTTTGGTCGACAAGTCGGGATCAGCCACGGAAATAAGATTTTCCATGAAACAGATTGACTGCACGCATTCAAAAGGCGGGCTTTGTGTAGATTCTGTATTTATCGTTCCGAGTATCTTGAAAGATCGTAAAAAATGAGGAATCCCAGAAAGAGTAGTCAACAGAAGAAGATTATAACTTGGAAATTTACAGGTTACACCATTTTTAGGCTTCTGATATTTGGGAGGACGTTGTCTTGGTTTTCCCTGATAGGTATGCGTTCTTTCCTTTTTGCTTATGTACATTCTGTTATCATACAAACTCATCAGTTTTGTTACGTTCTGTACAATTAACTCGAGACCGACATGAATTAGGAGGATTCGACTGATTTCTTTGCTTATTTGAACTGGTTTGTCTCTGTGTTCGGTTCAGTTTATCGAGTTTTATCAATTTTCCTGATAGAAACTTGAAGACTTTACTGCTTATATCTTCTCTGATGTGAACACTCTTGAGATATCTGATGCTTAGTTATGTTCATTACGTGATTTGGAAGCTCTTTTTGGATCGTTTTATCGAAACCTACAAAGCTTTACTGAAATTTGTTTCGGTTTGAAGCTGTTCGGAATTCAAACTATTATTATGAGATCCCACGTCAATGAGAGAGAGGAACGAGCCTCAAAGGGGGGTGGATTGTGAGATCTCACATCAGTTGGAGAGGAGAACGAAACATTCTTTATAAGGGTGTGGAATACTCTCTCTAGTAGACACATTTTAAAAACCTTGAGGGAATCTCCGAAAGGAAAAAAACAAGAACAATATCTGCTAGCGGTGAGCTTGGGCTATTACAGAACACATCTAGAAACTTGAAACTCTTGTTGAATTCTTTAGATTAAGAAGAAAGTACCGAGCATAAACAAAGCTTACCTTCTTGGATTAGAGAACAAACCGAAACCACTATGACCAGATTGCTTTAAAGGCAGAAGAAAGAGTCGGTTTCTTGTCTCTATAGCAACTTCAAAAGTAGTCTTAATGATGTGCTAGTTTGGTTATGGTGGGGTTGGTTTCGTTGTCGTCGTCGAACGAACTAAGCATTTAACGCTTTGGATCGAATGATTTAAAGTCAGTGTTCATGTTTGTTCAAATCAAGCTAATAGTTCTTATTTTCCAACTTGGACTGAAATAAAGCACTTACGATCAATTCTTATCACTGTTTATGGCTATAGATGTATGAACAAAAAGAGTGCTACCTTGTGTTTGGAATGTACCATTAATAATTTCTTTACTCACTTTCCATTTAGATATGCCTTTAGGCTTCTCTAGATTCAAGCCTTTGCAATTGGAGGCCTTTTTTAGTCTTTTGCTTGTCCTCATTCGTTACCTGTCGTTCTCTCCCGTTCTTTGACTCGAATCTTATTCATTTGTAGTTGATGTTCGGATTAATTCTGCTTATTGTCGACTTGTTCGATTGACCTCAAAGGATTTCAGTCACCCAACACCACATATTTCTTCTTGATAGCGAATCCATTATTGTAAAATCTCTCGTTAGTAGACACATTTTAAAATTCTGAAACTGATGACGAAATTAATAGGCCAAAGTCGATAATATTGACTAGTGGTGGATTTGGGCTACAAATGGTATTGGAGTCAGGCACTGGACAGTGCGAGATACTAATTAGAGTAGGGCTACAAATGGTATTAAAACAGTGCAGACAATATCTGCTAGCGGTGAGCTTGAGGTATTACAAATGGTATTAGAGTCAGACGCCTACCGATCTGCTAACGAGGATGCTGACTTCCAAAAAGGGTGGATTGTGAGATCTCACATCAATTGGAGAGGGAAACACAACATTCCTTGTGAGATCTCACATCAGTTGGAGAGAGAAACACAACATTCCTTATAAGAGTGTGGAAACCTTTCCTACCTTTCCTCGGCAGTCATGTTTTAAAACTGTAAGGCTGATTACGATACGTAACGGGGCAAAACAGACAATATCTGCTAGCGGCGGGTTTGATATTTTATATGCTGCCCTGCCCCTACTCTAGAAGATTGGCAATCCATTGATTAGATCCCGATTCAATTTTATTTCATCAGTCGTCAAATTGTCTAGTATGTCACATGTTAATCTATCTTCTTCTCATACATTACAAAAATCCAACTCTCGCTACGAGTAATCTAGTCATTCTCCCATCCTCGTCTTTTCTTTTCCCCATGATTTAAATGAAAACAACTTAACCTAAAACGTAACATATCGCACATGACACGGTGTGTATGAATGCTACAAATGGATAGACGAAAAATAAAGAGAAATGTACAAAGTACTCAAACATCAATACAAGCAAACAAGCTCAACATAGATCGATCCAATTCGAAACACCAAATCAACTCGTTCCAAAATTAAAAGCTCGAAACATGTCAAACCTAACCGCCCACATTGATAAATAGCTTTACAAATGATGAAATACTTGAAAAATAAGAAAACAAAGTTGAAGAAATCCTAAGCAAAGTTGTTTGTCTGAAGTACTGCGCAGACAATTGCAGTCACTGCATTGTCCTTTTTGCTGCGTTTTCAGACACACAACAACTTAGAATAATGTTTGCGACATTTTTCCATTTAGTATTTAATACTTTTATTAAAGCTTTTGGTCTCATGTTTTTTTAGAGAAGAATATTTCAAATGCCCCGAACAATTTTATAAGATATTGGTAAATTAATATTAATTAGTTGAGCTATATTCAAATTGATTAAATTATTTAATTTTACTCGTTTCTAACAATTTTCTAAAAATTTGAGAATTTGTGCTAAGATCTTTTTTATTTTTTTCAAAAAAAAGCAATCTACCCAAAGTGGGTAGTTGTGGTACAAATAAACACCTAGTGAAATTAAAAATAAATAAAAGACAGCCCTTTTAAAAGTTTCACATTATTATTCCAAACAGCCCATTTATGAAATATTTAACGAATTTAAATTAGAATTTACTCTTCCAATCATAATCGTACAGTAATTAAAATATAGAAAATTCAGAATTTTCATTGGAACGTAAAATTAAAAATAGAGAAAATAAATATGAAAATAGAAAGAAAATATTTAATTTGAGAGGGGGTTGCGTGTAAATATGAAGAATAGGGGGGGTTGGGATATAAATTAATTTCACCAACCCCATCGCTGGGACCAGGCAGGCTGAAATGTAATATTAATATTATTATTATATGTATTGATTTTGCAATGTGAATCTTTAGGTTATAAAGTTTGTAGGCATTAGGCACGGCTATGTCTGCACATTTTTGCCTTCTTCTCATTCAAATCCTTACCCATTCCTAATTAGTGGTTGGTTTATAATATATGCTTTTAAAATGTGAAACACTCGTTACTCGTCACTCTTACGGTAAAAACTCAAACCTATTCCTAGTAGATATTTTTTGTTTTAACCCGTTACGTATCGTCTTTTAAAATGCATCTACTAGAGAGAGGTTTCTACACTAATGTTTTGTTCTTCTTTCCAACTAACGTAGGATCTTACAATCTACCATCATTCGGGGCCAGCGTCTTTGTTGGCATACCGTATGGTGTCTAGCTCTGATACAATTTGTAACATCCAAAACCCATCAATAGTAGATATTGTCTACTTTGACTCATTATATATCGTCGTCAATCTCACGATTTTAAAATGTATATACTAGGGAGAGGTTTCTACACCTAAAATGCTTCGTTCTCCTCTCTAACTAATGTAAGATCCCACAAACTTAAAATTAGAATTTTTTTTAAAATTCAAACTATATTTTGAAACTTAAAAAAAAGTAGGTCGGAAAAAACCGTATTTAATAATATAATTAAAAAAATATTAAAATATCACGAAAAAAGTTAAAATCTTTTTTTTTTTTTTTTTAACTAATACAAACAAAATCGAAAAACACACTGGAAGGGACAATAACAAACAAACATATATTTTCCCAAAAAAAATAAAATAATAAAAAATAAAAATACATAAAATTGGGTAGTTGCTTTGTGTTGTCTCTATCGTGTTGTTAGCTGTTCATATTTTATTTTCCACTGTAAAATTAATTAATTAAAAACCTTTTATTGTTATTATTTATTTTTCCGACACCAAATTGAAGAAATACCCTATACTTATCCCTCATAAATACATACAATACTTATTCACTTGTAACTGTCTCTTAATATATATATATATTAAAAATAAATTTTAATATTAGTTAATTTTTTTATTCATGTAAACAATAAAAAAAAAAAAAAAAAAAAAACTTTGTTTTTATCCATGTACTTTCATACCCAATTTATTTTATTTTTTAAATGTTTTTTTATTTTAATTTATAAACTTTTTACAAAAAAAAATGTAAGTTATGTGGTTTATAAATTTGTGTCATTATTAAACGTTAATAGTTTTTAGGATGACTCGTGTTCTTTTTAAATATGACTAAAGAGAAGGACGATTATGTCCAACACGAATATTGAAAGACAAATCGAAGTTGTTTTAGAAACTATTATTTTAATTTTGGAAAATAATGTTTATAAGCTTAACAAAACGTTATTAACTCATTATCATTTTACTCTATACGGGTAGAGAAACTTCTCTCTAACATACGTGTTTTAAGACCGTGAGGCCGACGACGATAATTAATGGGCCAAAACGGACAATATCAGATAATATTGAGCTTAGGTTGTTACATTTATAATCAGTTTTTTTAAGTTTTACAGAAAATGAGGAATCCAGATACTCGATCTCTATGCTGAAGACACACGTCTTAACCAATTATTTTTGCTTAAACGGACTATTTTTTGCCTATTTCGAGCGTTACACGTTTAGATCTACGTCTACTTTTTATTTACGGGCTCGAGAATTGATGAAAGTGGGTTGATCGTTGAAAAAAGTACATAAATGGTGAACTCCATTATTAGGTTATTGCCCACTTCAAGACTTCAAAATCTGTTTCTCCCTTAGTAAATAGCAGACTCAGCTTTGAATGAAAATTCAAAACTTTCACCTCAACACTATTTCTAACTCCAACAACAAATGTACATTTATGTAAATTCATCTCTTTATTTATTTCAACCATATATATTTTTATTAATTTTGATTCAATTCAACTATATTCGAGTTGATTTTTTAATCTAATTTATCGATTTTTTAAAATTTATATTAATTTAAATATATTTAAAATATCCATCCGTGACGATTTAAATGCAATGGTTTCTCCCACAACCGGTAGTTATGAGTGTGTCTCCATTGAATTCAAATTAATTTTTTGTCGCTCGAACTCAAAAAGTAAGTAAATAAATAAATAATAAATATATAATTTAAACCTCTGACATTTTGAAGGAAAATATATATCTTAATCAAATTGAGTTTATAAATAATTTATATTTAAGCATTATTTGAAACCTAATAAAAAAATAGTCATTAATTAATTTATGAAATAATTATAGATTAATTAAGAAAATTATTTAATGGCCCAACCTTGAGAGGATTTTTAAAAATCCTGTATTATTATAAAACTAAACAAATTACCAAATCCATTTGACTTTAGTTTTAAAAGGGATGATTTAGTATTAGGCTAAGAACAAAGTCAAACAGATTTGCTAATTTTGGGTCCACTTACACTAATTTTATCATTAAAATTAACTAATTAATATATATTTTAAAATAATTAATTAGTGGGTCAAAAAAATAATAAAAATATATTTTAAAATGAATAAATAAATATTTAAGAGGGGAGAGATTATCAATTAATTATGATTATCAATCTACCCTTAATCATCTAGCCTTTTTTACTTTGGTGGGGCCTTAAGTATTAATTATAAAAATAAAAAAAAGCTTAAATTATTTTAATTTGGTTATAAAAATTAAAGGAAAATTAATAAAACTCGATTAAATTATTCCATAAGAAAAAAAAAACAAAATTTATTAATTCTTAAAAAATGTTTTTAAAATATAAAATCACTAAATAATTGTTTTTTTTTTAAAAAGTGAATTTAGAATATTTGAAAATAAAAAATTAATCACACACTAATTATTACATAAACCACGTTTCCCTTTGCATACTCATAAAGTTGACATTAATAATTATGGTCCACCTATACAAAAAAAAAAAATAATAATAATAATAAATAAAAAAAAGGGGAATAATAATGAAGTTAATTAAAACTCATGTCAAAATATATAATACAGATTACTTAGTTTAATTAATTGTATTATGTCACTAAGATATAGCTTTTCAACTTTATCCAAATACTCTTAATTAAGTACATATAATACACTATACATCCCAATTATACCTAATACATTATCCCTCTAAAAAAAATTTATTTAATGAAATTAAAACAATATAATTCACGGTCACACACACCGAACATTCGAAAATATAATATTTTTCAAAATTTATGTTTTTTTTGAAGAGACTGAAATAATATAGTGTATGATTATACATCGTAAAAATCAAAGCTTTAATTCGTGACGATAAAACGATGATTTTAAAGATAATAGTTACGTCGTTCTACACGGTATTTGATCGTTTTTCTTTGCTTTCTCTCTCTTTTTAAGTGTTTCCAAGTTGGTGGATAAGATATAAAAAAATTTGTACTAGCATTTATTTATATATATATAGAAAAATAGAGAGGAGCTAAGAAAAAAGAAAAGTGATAAACAGTAGAGAGCAAAGGGATATGAACACTTTTCAACAATGCTGACTCTCACCCTCATTTGTAGCCCTAATTTTCAATTGCCCTAAATTTCACTTTCTCTCTCCTCTCTCTGTTTCTCTCTCTATTTGTAGCTTCAATTCCCACTCAAAACCCTCACTTCCATCTTCCACATTCGAAGCTAATCTGATCGGAAAATTTCACCGGAGACTGGAAAACATGGAGTGGGCCACCGGAAGTTTCAGACCCTTTGTTTCTCGAGCGCCGGAATCTTCATTTGGGTTTCTCTATAACTATAATCTTGAACAATATCAGGGTAATATTCAATGTTCTTGAGGGTTTTTTTTTTTTATTTTTTTATTTAATGAATTTGTTGTTTTGTTTATTTGATTTGTTCTAGTGGTTATAAACTTAAAAATAATGACACCCAGATCAGAAAAATCTGATCTTTCCACTTTTTTAGGTGTTTTTTTTTAAAAAAAAATTGTTCTTTTGTGTGTGTGTGTGTGTGTTTTTTCCGACAAGTAACTGTCACTAAACAAACGGATAATCGAAGATCTGAAACGGAGGTGGTTTTTTTAATGAATGTTTCATGTTTTTCGAACATGATTCTCTTGCAGATCCATGGAGGATATAATTAATTATATAAAATAGTTGAAAGATTTGTAGGGTTTTGTTAATCTTGTCTCTGGGGTTTTGCTTCCATGAGCAGGCATAGATGTGAAGCATTCAGCGATGGCGGGGGCGTCGGAGACGGTGCTGCAAGGGCTGGTTCCAGGGATGGACATGAACAGCTATGGAAATTTGGAGAAGAAGAAGCGGCTGAGCAGCGAGCAGCTCGACTCACTCGAACAAAGCTTCCAGGAGGAGATCAAGCTCGATCCCGACCGGAAGCAGAAGCTGGCCAAGGAGCTCGGTCTGCAGCCACGCCAGATCGCTGTTTGGTTCCAGAACCGCCGTGCGAGGTGGAAGGCAAAGCAACTCGAGCATCTCTACGACACTCTCAAACAAGAGTTCGATGCCATTTCTAGAGAGAAACATAAGCTTCAAGAGGAGGTATGCTTTTTTTCCCTTGATCTATGAAGTTTTAAAAAAAAAAAAATCAGATCTTTTTAAGATCTCAACTTAATAGTGAACTAAATTATGGGTTTTTTTTTTAATAGAGTAGGGTTGATTCAAGAAAATTATGAGCTTTTTGTAACAAATTTACTTGTAATGTATCTCATAAATCATTAATAAGTGCATTTTAATCATCAAAAGTACTTCAGCTTTAGAGAATTGAATTAGGGTTTATCTATACTTGGTTCGATCTCGAGTATATCTCATAAATCGTTCGTTTTTACACAAATTCATTGCATTTGAAATAGAAAGTTCGGTGCTTTTTTAGTCAATGTGGTTGGCAGTTTTGAACCGTTCGGATGTAGAAAAGATGAATATCGTCTTTTAACCCTGGCAGGTAATGAAACTGAAAAGCATGCTGAGAGAGCTTCAAACTGCGAGGAACCAAGTGTCGACGGTGTACACTGAATTGTCGGGGGAGGAGACGGTGGAGAGCACCTCGGTCGGAGCTGGCTGCTCAAGCAAGCCGAGTGCGGCGGCGGTGGCAGAAGCAGCAGCGAACCAATACCCGACGCCACCGGAGCAGTGCAACTATGTGTTCAACACTGAGGAGTACAACCCCATGTCTCCAACCTTCTGGGGGACTCTCCCATCCTCTTATCATCCCCAGTAAACTTGTTTGCTTTGGTTTTTTTGTTTTTTTTTTTTTTTTTAATTTCATGAAAAAGTAAGATTGTGAAGTGAGAGGTTAAATTAGGGTTTTTTTAGAGAATAGTGTTGAAATTTGACAGTTTCTAATATCTGGGTCTTGGGATTTGTTTGGACAGTTCAGATCATACCACCTCAAATCTGTGTTTTTTATTTTATATATTAAGGGAAAAAAAATGGAGAATTTAATGAAAAAAAAATTATCGAGAAAGAGTTGAGGTTATATGATCTGAACTTTCTGTGCTGATTCAATGAGATCCCAGTTTAATAAATTTAATTTATGTGTTTGTGTTCATCGACTGATCTGTTTAATGATTAGGGTTTGGATGAGCTTTGATGATTTTAAGGATAAATGTTCATATTTTAGCTCTATTTTTAAGTTTGAAACATATTTTTCCATAATTTTCGGAAGATATAAAAATGTTTTAATGTGAAGAAGAGGATGAAGTCGAAAACGTGCTCATAAGTTACTATTAAATTATGCTACATTTTGATTTTATGTCGATTGTTAGACCAAGAAATATGTTTTTGCACCAGTACACACTTGAGCATGGTGCAACATATGTAGTAAAATTTGTTTGATGGAAAAGAGGCGACTCGGTTGAGGATTGTTGGGAGAAAATACAATATTATAAGAAAAATTAATGTGGATTCAACTTCGGCCGTGTTGAACATCGTAGGTGACCGAAAAAGCTTCACTGACTAGAGCCAAAGGCTGAAAGACTTGACCAAGCGGTGGTTGAAGAAATGACTTGATTGAAAATTCTTCCACCACCGACATTGATTCTCACCCCCGTAACTTGAAGTAGCCAATTTGACGGGCGGCAACACCGAATATGAGTTTCCATGCATAGTCGACAGCGATAACACACATCCTCAATCGATAGTCATCTTTTAAGGAGAGATAAGCATTAGATCCTCTAATTTATTGACCTAAATTAAAATTTCTCATTAAACTTTAGTAATAATTTTAAGGATAAGAAACTCAATCATTGCAAATGGAAGTATTTTAACTCAATCATAGTAAAAATTAATTATTTTATATTAAAGTTGAAAAACTAAATTGCTAAATCATAGTAAAATTTAATTATTTTATATTAAAGTTCAAAAACTGTTACAAAAATCAAAGTAAAGATTAAATTATTAAAAATTAGATTAGAGTAAATGGGAAAAAGAAATAATTTTTAGACAAAAAAAAAAATAATAAAAAAATAATATATATATATATATATATATATATATATATATATATACACACATATATATGAATAAAAGACAAGACCAGCTTGCTTTGCATCCATCAATAAATGTACATCGACACGTATTACCTATCAATCACCATTAGTGTGTTTTAAATGTATTTAAAATTTGAAAATAACAACTAAAATAAATATAATATTTTATAAACTATAAGATAAGGGAAAACATCAATTATATAAAATTTTAAACAAAAACAATTAACCTTGACTCGTTTCATCATATCTATATGCATTTTCAACGATTTAAATTTATCTTAAGTTAACATTGCTCATTCTAATTCTTATTATATCAATTAGCCTCCAACCGAACTCAAGAGTAACAAAATGAAGCTAATCTTATCAATCTTCTGACTTCAAATATAGAATTTAAACTGGAAATTAACCACTCGAATAAGTGCACATTAAGTTTAACAATTAATACGGATTACTTCTCATAACACAAAAAAGAACGCAAAACTATCAGATTGTCCTATCTACCAAAATCTGGCAATTTAAATCACAAAACAAAACCTAATAGAAGGATCAACGCTTTCCACCGCCACCACCCAGCTTTGGACCCTTGGGTGCAGCTCCCTTGGGAACGTTACCCTTACCTGGCGCCTTCTGTGACTTGGCCATCACTTCTGCCTTCTTGGCCTTCTTTTCGTCCTTGGTTTTCTTAATCCTTTCCTTAATTTCACTGCAATTCAATGAAACTCTAGGTAAGCTGAAATTCAAAATTTATATTCTAGTTCAATCTTTATTCTTAAGAGGACGAACCGCAGAGCAGCTTCTCTAGCAGCATCACGCACTTCGGGCTTTTCGGCTCTCTTCTTTTGGATGACTTCCAATGTTGCACCAACAATGGACCTGGAGTAGGGCTTCTTGGTGGCACGTCTCCTCTTTTTTACAGCCTCTTGAGCAATATCCTGCAAATGTCAAAATAAAATGGATAAAGATCAATTGCCCACGGCAAGCCAGCAAAACAACACTCAAAGAGAAACCTTCATCTATGTGTTTAAAGTGAGATTTCTTTACTTTTAAGACTACTTGCAAATGGAGACTAGAAATCATTTTGGTCATAAATCTTAAATATGTGAACCAATAATCTTAAAAAAAAAAATATATATATACATATATATATATAGAAAACAAGAATAATGATAAAGAAACATTGGCATATGCATGATGCCTCACTTGATATCAGTGTTAAATTACTACTAAACTCATATTGTAAACTCTTAGGTTTGGATTTAGTTATTAATCTTAATTGTAAGGCTTTAAATGTTGAGTAATGTGACTTGTATTTGCAAAACTAATCCTAGAGCTCAGTATATGAGTTAAGGTGAAACTTAAATCCACATTAGACCCCTTCAGTAGACTAGACACCTGCCTAGTTTGTAATCCCCCAATTGTGAGATTGTTTCGAGATTAACTATTTTCAGTGGAATCAAGTTTGCATGAAGAGAATCATTATCCACGTGAGAGTTGGTATTTGGTATTTACAGATAATATTCACTCACTAGTCCTCGTGAAAAAAAAAAAAAAAGAAAAAAAAAAAAAGAAAGTGTCCATAGAAAATCTTAATATTACCTTCTTGTGCTGCTTCCTATACATGGCTGTCCAGGTAAGCTTTGATGGCTTCAGCCGGTTGTGGAAGTACCTCTTGCATTTTGAGTTGGCGAAGAGAAACACCTAACGGATTGACAGCAAAAATGTCAAACAAGCAAGGAGAAAACAGAGAATAATTCAAATAAATCAAACAATACACCTCCGAGCACCATTGTAGAGGTTGGGGTTAATTAGAGAAGAAAGGATTTACAACGTTTTCTATCATTGTTAAAACTAAAAAAATATCAGTTTATCTCAAAATAATCTAAAATACAGTAACCAAAATCACCTGAGAATCGGCCCGGATGAATCTGATGCCTCTCCCTGGGTATATCTTGGCCCCACTGAATCGACAAAGCTCAGTCCTGAAAAATCAGTATCAAACTATTAGGGGACGAATTCACGACTCAAAAGCTACTAGCTCATATACTTCTTTTCCCACATACAGAGCCCATGAACAAGATTGAGCACGTGAATCTCGAAGTTCTCGAACTTCGTTTATGATACAATTATTCCACACCCGTTTGCTCAAACATTAAACTACAATAATAGATCCAAGAAACATAAAAAACTCATCTTCTAAACCTTCCCCTTCAAATTACATATCCTGTTCCTAAATTTCCATCAGAAATACTTCATTCCAACAAGGTTATTAAAACATAACAGATGCCGGTCCCAGTTAACCACGCCAGTAACCCAATGCACAGACATGTTGCAAATAGCAACCGAAATTATGCCTCTTAAGTAATTGTATTTAACACACAAAAAAGAAAAACACGGAACTTCGTTAAAGATTTAAAGTTTCTCAAGTGGAAGACTTAAAAAAAGCCTATTTCTCACTTCAAACACGCTCAAAACCTTAGATCTCTCGAGCATGAACAATGCACGTACAAATGCGAAAACAGAATCACAAAAACACGCCGACATATAGAACGAAAACAGAGGATATGGCATCAGATCTAAGAACACATGAAAATAGAGATGGAAGTAGTTTGACAAACTTGAGAACCATGGCCGCTGCGATACTAAGCTTCCCGCCGCGCTGTTGATGAAAAACCCTAGGAGACAAAATCTCACCGCATGACTCGGTAGCTTATATTGCAATTGTTTGACAATCTTTTGGGCCCAACTATTGACTTTGGGCTTCGTATTGGGCTTGGGCCATAAAGTATTTATCCGATGAAATTGAGAGAAAACGATAAACTAAATAATAATAATAATAATAATAATTGTTAAAGAAAACCATAAAAATATATTTCAAACACATTATTCATTAAAAGTTAAATTAATATTAAATTTAAAAAGTTTCTATCACAGATCTGAAAATGTGTATATATATATATATATTTTTTTTTTTTTTTTTTAAATGAAGTATAAATTTCAGACGGTCAATATTTAGGGGAAAAAAAGAAATTGAGAATCAGATTGAACAAAGAGCGCCACATCAATCCAATACGCGAGTAAAGTTGATAAGCTATTTTATTACAATTTGTTATTTTCTGGATAAGCACATATTTTTTTCAACGATTGGACCTCCGGCACCGGAGATATATCGCCGGTGCGTATTGTTTGCCGTCGGCGAAGGGACAAGGGCCTTAAGCGTAGCGGTGGAACGATCACTCGTCGATGAAACAAGGTTGCGACGGATGTTTCATCATCTGCATCAGATCCGAAATCTTTACTACAGGAATTTCAGAGTAGTCTCTTTGATATTTGTTGATCCATCGCGTTATGATCGCTGAAAATTCCAATTCCAGCAGCTGGTTTGGATGGGATTTGGAAAGCGTTGATAACTAGCTTTTAGCGGCTCGTCGTTTACAGGAAGCGAATGTGGATTGGAGCTTGGCTCCAACAATCGTTAGACGTCCATGGACAAAGCTTCCAAGCATCAGGTTCTCTCTCTCACCCTCCCTCTCTAGGATTGAATTTTAAACCAGCTACCAGAAAGTATACACAAATTCATCTGTTTCATGAATATGTTCTTTTATATGATCTTCTCCTCCGTCGGTAGTTATTCGTTCGTTAGTATTGAAACGAAATTCTGATCGTGGTAGAAGCTTAAATTACATCCATTTTATATCTAATTTGAGCCGGACATTTTCTTTGGATTAGCTGCCTCTTTCTTTTCGTTCTCTGATTTGCGAGCAATTGGCGTGGGAATAATATGGAACTTGGGGATTGGTTTGGTTTGGTTAGTTTGCTATGGTTTTTATTGTTTGGGGCTAAAAAATTACTGTTCTATAACTTCCAAGCTCTTTATATTCCTTGCGATATATTCTCAGGTATCATTGAGGGGAGCGAGTGCAAAAGAAATTACGAGGGATGCTCTAGTTCAGAAGGTTATCCAGGAGAGAGAGCTACGTCAATATGCAAGAAAAGCTGCAGCTGCGGCTCTCTTTATTCAGGTCTATTACATTTACTTCTAGCGGTCTTCAAGTGCCATTCTTAGTTTATCTTGCACGTTCTAGCAACTGATAGTTAAGTTGTAGAGACAATGGAGAATGGTTTGTGGGTTTGATCATTGTTCCTATATTTCTATGTAATTGAATTAAGTTGGATGTTTACTCTTTATATCTATGCAGCTTTTCCTGGTAACAAAGGTAAGTTCTCAAAGTTTGAAATTACTATCTCGTTTCTTAATTGACGCAGAGAGTATGGAAGCGCTACAGAGTGACTAAGATAGCTGCTTTGCAGCTTCAAAAAAGTTGGGAGGAGTTGGTGAATAATCGTTCTGGTGCTCTGGCTGGCACGTTCATTTCCTATAATATTTTGAGACCGTTTCTCTTCTTTATCTCATCTTTTCTAAAACGACCCCAAAATATCCAGACCAGAGATATAGACTGTATGAAGAATTGCTTTACAATCTTGTTTGAAAGCATCAATTCTACCGGTATCCACTTCTTCACCGATACTCTTTATTTATTTTTTTCATCTTTTTGCATGTCATTTTAGACTGAGTTTTAAGATCCAATTGATAAATCTTATTATCATGTCAAAAAACAGCAGAATAGGCTGAGTTGTTTCTTAATTTGGTAAGTTGAGTTACAAACTGATATTGCATGGTGGGTTTTGGGATGCCTATATTCTAGATATATTTTAACTTTAAAGTGGCATGTAATTTGTGTGCTATACTTAACTTGATTTGATAGTCTCCAGAACATGGAATTAAAGAAACTGGAAAAATATCATATTGACTCCTTTGGGCACATTTGTTGAAAACATACATATGTGGTTTTGGAGGAAGACTTTGTGAGTAATCACGATTTAAAATGGAAGCCTCTCAATCCTCAAATACTGGTAGGTTAGAGGCTCAAATTTCTATACATCGCATTTTTTGTACTAAAAAAAATCTACCAGAAATCCTCACAGTATTAATTTGAGTTTAGTAAGCTTGCAAAAATTGATTAGTGTTTGGGGAGGGGAAATTGGAAAAATGTGAGAGAAAGAGAATTAGTCCGTACGATACTATTTTGGATGAAATCTCCATTGCCTTGCTCATATCTACCGTCATTTAGCTCTTTCGTTTATTGTTATATATATATATTTAGTCTATACATCTATTTTGGACTTGACATGCTATAATCAATTTTCATGTCAAGAATCAAAGAACAACTTTTGCTCCTTGGCCACTGGTACATCTGAAGAAAGAAGAATATGGACTTACCAATCAAGGAAACTTATTTCTGTATGCTTATTTATTCTTGTTCATTTCGACAAGTTGCAAGCAAAGGAGCAAGAAATTATTGTTACAACCTCATTAGCCATGCGCTTGGTAGTTGTCTTCACTGATTATAATGGGTGGAAGAATGTAAATGAGAATAATCGTTTTGATACAGAAGCAGCATTGAAGGATTTAGTTCATTATCTAGGAACTTCTGAAAGTGGTCTTTACCTATCCGTCAGAAAATACATGTGTAAATTGAGTGTTATACAATCTTCATGGACCACCAGTACCATCCAGACAAATGATTTATTTGTTATTACTGTGAGTGCAATAACTTTAGCTTTACGACCATTTCATCTAATGAATTTTGATGCAATTGGCACTACTTCGTGGGAAGGGCATCATGTGGCTGAACAGTTCTGTTTGTTTCTACTTACAATTCCCGAACTTGTTCAAAATCTGCCTCAAGTTCTTGTGCCAGCTGTAAAGCATCGATCTATCTTGCTACCATGCTTCTGGACTCTATTGGTAAGGGCCATTCAGGTTGAACAGATTTTTTATGGTTTTCATTTTAGTTTGTCACCACGGAAACTAAATAGCTCACTTTCTGCCTGCTTATAAAACCCAATGATACTTGTATATTATGTATCTGTTGGTTATTTAATTACTTTGTTTGCTCAAGTTTAGGAATTATGAAAAAAAATGCGTTACTTCTTTCTGAATTTTTGGCAAATATAGATGCATTCATTTTCTTGATTTTGCAGCTTGGATAACGAGTACCTATCTAAATAATTTTAATAGAATTTCATTGTGTAAAAAAATTTCATTTTGGTTATAGTGAGTTGATAAATTAACAATTGTTACCTTTTAGTATCAAAGAGATTACATTTACAATAACATCTTGATTTGGCACTGATTGAATTGTGGCAGTTGATGGCAGGCCAAGAAAGAGACAATTTTATTGGGAATGTCTGACCTGGATCGGTTATCAGTTGATTGTGGCTCTAAGGTTGTTCCGGCAGTTGGATGGGCTCTTGCAAACATTATATGTCTGGCAGCAGGGACTGAAACTAAGGCCAGGGATTCTGGTTGGTTCAAGCAGAGTTTAGATTATGTGTTATATGTTCGTGTGGGTATCACTTTGGCAGAAAGACTTTTGGCTTTGATTGGGGATTTTGGGTGTGGTAGAAAGGAGAATCAAGATATCCAAAGTGAAAATTTAACTTCTTATGAACCCTCTGATGCAGCTGTTCTCAAGAATGAAATGGCATCCATGCCCTTAAGCACATTGCCCATTGATATGTTTAGGCCTATTTGTGAACAGAGGCATCTCACCGATCTTTTGACAATAGTAAATACAGATCTTCACTCCGAAAAAAGTACTGCACAGTCAAATAATATAGACTGTATGAAAAGCTTGAAACTGATCGATATATCATACTTTTACATGTACATGCTCAGATTATTTTCACTTTTGAATCCACCAGTTGGATCCTTACCTGTTCTTAACATGTTATCTTTTACTCCTGGGTTTCTTGTTGATTTGTGGGGAGTTTTAGAAAGTTCCCTTTTCCCCAGTGATGCCGATGAAGCTGAAGGTCCCTTTCCTGGCTCAAGTAAAATATCAAGTAAAAAGAAAGATGAAGTTTTTGGCAAAAAGCCAAAGCAAGTCAACAGGGATGGAAATAGTAAGAGGGTAACTGTCTTTCATAAGTTCACGAGCAAGTCACAACTGGGCAGTGATCATATGGACTCAGTTAAGGTTCAATCTAGTTCAAGACAAGGGGATGATGACTTGCGTGATTTATGGGACATAAAATCTCTGAGATGTGGTCCACAAGGTATTTCAAAAGATTTGTCATGTCTGCTCTATCTTTTCAGTGCCACTTATGCTCATCTGCTGTTAGTTCTAGACGACATAGAGTTCTATGAAAAACAGGCAAGATATTTCATCTCTCCCTCCATTGTATGATTTTTTCAAATGTGATGCCTTATTTGTAAACTTCATTATGTGGACTAGGTTCCGTTCAGGCTGGAGCAGCAAAGGAAACTTGCATCAATGCTTAATACACTTGTGTATAATGGCTTGTCCCATGGTACTGGTCAGCAGAACACATCCCTTATGGAATCTGCAATCAGGTGCTTGCATCTGATGTATGAGAGAGATTGCAGACACCAGTTTTGTCCTCCTATGCTATGGCTTGCACCTGCTAGAACAAGTAGACCACCTGTTGCAGTTGCTGCAAGAACTCACGAAGCTTTATTAGCTAACTTACGGGCAGATGATAGTTTAACAGTTCCAACTGTAGGTTCGATTATAGCTACCACACCGCATGTGTTCCCATTTGAGGAAAGGTGAGAATCAGACTGCTAACTAAACTGGCTATTTCCTTTTTAATATGCAGCTTTGCTACTCTCATTGATCTGGATTTGCCGCCACCTCAGCTTAATTAATATTTCCTGTT
The DNA here is from genome assembly GCF_002738345.1 of Cucurbita maxima. Classification (NCBI taxonomy): domain Eukaryota; kingdom Viridiplantae; phylum Streptophyta; class Magnoliopsida; order Cucurbitales; family Cucurbitaceae; genus Cucurbita; species Cucurbita maxima. Next base: position 3,211,936 of record NW_019272041.1, read on the forward strand.
TGCTTCTTATAAGAAAAATCCAATCTTGTTTGATGTGGTTACTTTACTATCGTGAATCTTCAAAACCCTCAAATATGTATCAAGCAACATCATCTTGGTGATCCCCCGTAGAAGGAGATGATGTTTACAAGTTATCAATAGGAAATGTTATGTTCCCTTCAGTTGCTACCCAACGTGTAAAAGTATAAAGCTTGATATTGTGCATTTGGAGTACTGTTCATGGTTGTTGAGAGCATTGAGTGCTTACTTTTTCATCCAGTTTCTTTATATGAGCATGGGCAGAGAGGATTGGACATATAAGCATCAGAAATAGATGCATGTAGGGCGATAGAACTGACTGGTCATTGTAATTGGTTTGGTCTCCATATGATCGCATTGGAATGTTGCGTTCTTCATATCTGATACCAAGTTATTTTTTCCCCTGGTGGTTGGCATGAAGTTTTTTCTCTACTGGATTGCATAAACCATTTTCCATGAGAGCATTCTTCACTACCTATCGTTTTACCATTCTCAGCTTTTATTATATCTTTCATAAAAAATTAAATTCTATTCCAAGAAATCTGAAACCAACTTCAAGCTAAGTAAAAGCTAAAAGTTATCTTGTTGATTGTATAAATTCCACTCATCATTTACATTTTACATTTTACATTTTCTAGTTTAATGTTATATTTTTTTCTCGTCAATGTTCCTTTTAAAGAAAATTTTATTTTAGAAACTCTGTCCTTCCCTCTCTCCAAAGCCAGTGGTACAAAATTTTCTTCAGGACTTTGATTAAACCATGATGTTCTTCTGTGTTTGGTGCGCATTGGAACATATAAGCACTTATACATCCATAAAGAAATCTCAAAATTTGTCTTTCCATATCAAAGGCTTTTCATTTTCCGTTTTTTTTTTTTTTTTTTCCTGGCAGAGTTGAAATGTTCAGAGAGTTTGTCAAGATGGACAAAGTCTCCCGAAAAATGGCAGGTGAAGTTGGTGGACCTGGGTCACGATCATTTGAAATTGTAGTTCGTCGCAGCCATGTTATTGAAGATGGATTCAGACAGTTAAATTCCCTTGGGTCAAGGCTAAAATCAGCTATTCATGTTTCATTCGTTAGTGAATGTGGCCTTCCCGAGGCTGGCCAAGACTGTGGTGGATTATCCAAAGAGTTTTTAACTGATATAGCCAAAGCAGCATTTTCTCCTGAGTAAGTTACACAAACTACATAGAATCATTGTGGTCTTTCTTTTAAGGCCTCCAATAATCTCTGTCTTGTTTATTTTTCCTTTTAGATATGGGCTGTTCTGTCAAACGTCTACTGAAGATAGGCTTCTTATCCCTAATGCATCAGCAAGATATCTCGACAATGGCATCCAGATGATCGAGTTTCTTGGTAGAGTTGTTGGGAAGGCTCTCTATGAAGGAATATTGCTTGATTACTCATTTTCGCATGTTTTTGTTCACAAGTTGTTAGGCCGGTATAGCTTCCTTGACGAGTTATCGACACTTGATCCAGAACTATACCGGAATCTCATGTATGTCAAGGTAAATTCTTCATACTCACAAGGTCAAGCCAAAACTACAATATTACGATATGATGTTTCCTAATGACTACCTACTAGTATTACTGGCTTTCTTTATCCTCCTGTCTCTTTTATTATAAGTTTTTTTCCTGAAGTGAAATGATTGAATATCTTCCACGTGGTCAGAATGGAAAGATTCGTGAAAGGCATATGCTTTCCCTAAGAAATTACGCTAGTTTGAGTCAATAAACAAAGCATTGAGTAGACTGGTTTGGTAGATGCTGAGGTGGATCTGGAGGATTAGGAGTTAAAAATGCGGTGTGATGATTCATTGTGGGCTGGAAGTGACTGACTGTGAGATAAGCATTAAATTTTATGGTGATGTCAGGACAGCTTCAGAGACATTCTTCAGAATTTTCTTATTACATTATCTAGTTCCTCGGTTGGATTACGGCTATTCGATGAACATGCAGTTGTTCATGATAATTGATTGAGACCCAGGTCATCAAGTCCATGTGAACCTCACCAAGATGACAGGCAGACGGTTCTATATGATGGGAAGCTACTTAAAAGCACATCTCATTTTTAATAATATATATGTTATTATGCATGGTTTTTCTTTATAGTAATTATAGTAATTGTACATTCTTTAGTTTAAGATTTTCTCGTGTACTTATATATATCTTACTCTAATCTAAAATATGTTTGAGTCTTTTTCCAATACTTATTACATGGTATAAGAGTCCCTTAAGTTTTAAATTTTCGTTTGAAAGTTAAGGTTTTCTCTCTTCCAAGTGAGGTTAGAGTTTGAAGATTGGGTTATTAGTTTAAAGTTGGTTAATCTCTTCAGAAGAATATGAGGTGAGAAGAGCACGTACATGACTAAATTGGACAATGCCAATTTTTTATATGCAATAACTGAGATAATGTCCGTTCTTGATTGGTTTTTTTAAGCCTTGGGTAAGATATTTTTTAATTTCTTTGATTCTTTAGGCCCTTTTTTGTTTAAGGTAATTGATGAACTACGCAAAGTTGCATATTTATTTTTGTAATAATAGTTTTATGACCTTTAATTGTTATGGCTCTTCTTATGGCAGTCTTATGAGGGCGATGTCAAAGAACTCTCGCTGGATTTCACTGTTACTGAAGAATCATTTGGCAAGCGACATGTTATTGAGCTTATACATGGTGGCAAGGATGTTTCTGTTACAAATGAGAATAAGATGCAGTATGTTCACGCCATTGCTGATTATAAACTTAATCGACAGGTCATTGGTTGTTCATCATGTAATTTTTTCCTTTCTTGGCGATATTTCATGTCTGGTGGTAATGTTGCTTATGAGAGAAGTGGACCTGACCTATGTTTGTGATTTCTTTAGGAAATAAAGTATTCTTGCAACTCAAATAAAGTTCAGCCGTGATTCTTATTTTATGCTCTGCAAAGATAATTGTTTTGGTTCAAATTTATGTTCATTCCCTGTTAAATTGCAGATACTGCCTTTTTCAAACGCATTCTATAGGGGTTTGACTGATCTTGTATCACCGTCGTGGTTGAAGTTATTTAGTGCAAGTGAATTCAATCAGGTATATATCATTGCTCTTGTTAATCGATGTGCATTATTTATGCTCTTCACTATAGACTTGGCATCCTGGATTGTTAGCTAACCTAAGCAAGGCATGTGATTCCTTAACTTTTAAAAGCTCATACTAATGTGGAAATTTTATATGTGAGGACCTCCAAGGGGTCTTCTATATTTCAGGCTAATAAGGAATGGTATGAATGACCTTTTATTGATGATGGGATCTTTGGGCTGTTAAAAGTTTTGGGAGTCCTTAGTCTCCAGTCTGCATGGCTTCATGGAAAATTTCCGTAAAAAAACAAGCAAAAAAAACTCCGGAAACCATGAAGTATGACTTGGTTGTGATATTTGATTGGTTCCTAAGAAAATTACAGCCTTCTCCATAAGTGAGTGGAACAAATTGAAGTTATTGCAATAGATTTTACAGGAAGGCTGTAAATATCCTCCCCATGACTATATCCTTTTACCAGTTGGTAACCGAGAAATCCCTGATGCTTTCGTCATTGCAAATGAAGCAGCACATGAGTGGCGAAACAAATAGAAGCTAGGTTGAGTGCTTAGGCCGTGAAAGTGCCCACGACTTGGTACTTGGTCAATTGACAATTCTTAAAAGCAGTATGGGAGAAAGAAAAGGCTCTAGTAGAAGATGGATCACGGCCTGCATAACCTCTATTTCCTGGTCTATCTTTGGATTTTTTTTTGAAATACTAACATCGATTAGTTGGTAATCCTTAAATCTTTGTTTCATCACCAAAGAAAGACATAGTATATTGATTAGATAAATGATCAATAGTGGTACAATAAGATATGTGCTGAATAAGCAACCAAATTGATTATTACGCAAGATGGCAAAAAGTATAATAATTGAATAAGGCGGGTGAAAGAGGTTCAAATAAGTTTCCATTGTTTTGTATACTCGCACTAACCAGTTCTTTACAACTTGCTGGTTCTTAGAATACCTCAGAGGATTTCATTTGGGTGGAACTGGTAGTAGAACTATATAATTTTTAAATGGTTTAAATTTGTGAACATCCGCATTCTTATCTTTACTATGGTTAAATGCAATTTTTTTTTCTCATTTTTGTCTTGTTAAATTTTTTTTCCCTAATATAAATTCCATTCTGTAGTTGCTTTCTGGTGGAAACCACGACATTGACGTTGATGATTTGAGGAATAATACACGATATACAGGTGGTTACACAGAGGGCAGCCGAACTATTAGTATTTTCTGGGAGGTATAAACTTTGTAGTGATTAACACCCGCATTGTTTTGGTATCAGTCTAATATCCAGCTTTTCATATTATTTCCAACTGATTTGATTCCTTTTGGGAAAAAAATTCTTAAAACTAGGCAAGTTGCGATAAAGTTCCTTGTGCTTATGTAACTCTGTTCTGGTTGGTGGGCGTGACTTATTTTAGAACTAAAGAAATACTTACATGGCCATATTTCATACAAATAATATTCCTTCTCTCTCTCTGTCTCCCCCCCTTCCTCCTTTCAAACTAATGTTATTGGGCAATCTGTATGAATCATGCTTGGGCCTTGTGATGTATACACTGATGGAACTCCCCAGCTTTTCACCCCCCCCCCCCCCCCCCCCCCCCCCCCCCCCCCCCCCCCCCCCCCCCCCCCCCCCCCCCCCCCCCCCCCCCCCCCCCCCCCCCCCCCCCCCCC